>NC_141163.1:38679101-38909101 GCF_053477565.2 Lygodium microphyllum | reverse complement strand
CTTTTTTTCATTGAACATGGAGTTGTCAACAACCCCTTCCCAGCCAAAAAAAAAAAAGTTCCCTTATAGATATGGAGGCAACTTGTGAATTTTTTTCACCAAGAAGGGGTTGCCGGCAACCCCTGTCTTGTGACAAAAAAAATTACATCCCCTTAGAGAGATGATGGAAGAGAGTTGTGATTAAAATCTCTCTCTCTCTCTCTCTCTCTGAGAAGGGGTTGTTGGTAACCCCTGTTCAAAAAAAAAAACATGTCCCCTTAGAGAGATGATAATAAAGTAAAATGATCTCTCTCTCTTTCTCTCTCGCATTTTTAATGAGAAAACTACTACAGCCTCTAAGAGAACAAAGATTTGTTCTTCTAGTTCACATAGGAGATAAAGAGAATTTCAAACCATATGATGATATTGAGTCTCAAAAGTCATGTAAGCTAGCAGTATGGAAACTTCTCTACATGCATAACTTAGTATCCTTCTATAGAAGTATATTTGCAATGGTATCTACAAGTAATGAAAGGAATAACAACTACAAGTAATGAAATGAATATTTTATGAAGATTGTGAAGCAATTGTTTAGAAATAACCTTCAATAGGATGAAGAACCAAAGTAAATATTATAGAGAGGGAAATCTATGGTAAAAGAGTTGCCAGTGGTAGTGGTGTCAACCTTATCAAAGCTATGTGTATTAACACCACTGAGGCTTCCAATCTACGAGCCATTTATGAGAGAACAGAAGGTTTAAAATGGTGTTAAAGATAAAATAGAACCTATTGAGGCAAACCCTAAATAGGATGATAAGGAGATGCAAGTCCTTAACCTCAATGTGAAAGTTGTTCCTCTAAAAGTTGTTGGTAGCAAAGTTGAATCCAATAAGGAGATGCCAAAGACGAAGATCAAAGCTAAGAAAGAGGCACCTAAGCGTATTCAATGACCAAGATAAAGAATGGTTTGGCAGGAGAAGAGAACCATTGCTAATTATCATGAATTTGACTTAGCTAATTCTCTTTGTGAGGTAAAGCCTCATATGAATCTCCTGCTAGTAGCTGATCAAGTTATTTCCAAGAGTGCATAAAGAGTTTAATAATATTCTTCACACTAGGTATATTGTCAAACCCTTGGGAATAACCCGGGGGGAGATGATTAGTTTGAACATGTTGAAAAGCATTGTCCAAGGGTAGTACTATATGTTGATGGCATATTACTAGATCATGCCATTGTGGCTATGGGATCTATCATCAACATTATGATTTCAGAATTGATGGAAAGTCCAGGACTAGAAATCCAAAAGGATGCCTCCACAATTCTTTAAATGGTTGATGACAATTGAAGATAACCAAAAGGTTGCATTACCAAAGTCCACGTGATTATTGCTAATGTGGAATGCATTTTGGACTTTAGAGTTATTAGTTTTGCAAGTGACCAAGTTATCAAGTATTTTTAGGAAGGCCACGGATCTTGCAATCCAACTATCAAGTTCATATACCTATTGGTTTGTCTGATTTTTGGCAGAGATGCTAGATGCATAATAGTGGATGTAGATACTAAATCTCCTCAAAGCAAGAGAGTACCTTTATCCTTGATAGAATTATATGCATTAGAGGATTTTTTTGGCAATAAGATTTCATTAAGCAATGAGTCAAGAGAGGGGTCCAATACATAAGATGTTTACTAGATGACTTTGAATGAGTTGATAAAAGCTCAAGATAAAATTAGATGTGGATGTGATTGAGTTAGATCTTGGTATGTTGGATGATCCATGACCCCAATTAAATTAGGATCAATGCTTAGTCTAGAAGAACAGAAGGGCTATGTGTGTTTAATTTAAAAATTCTATGATATTTTTGCCTAGACCCATGATGAGCTAAAGGGTATTTCTCCTAGTTTGCTGGCTATACATAATACTACTCCCTTGAAGGAAGGTAGCCATCTTGTTCGATAAAAAGTAAGGCATATTCCTTTTGAGCTAAGGGATGGACTATTTGAGGAGTTACAAAAATTGTGCAAGGCTGGCTTGATACTCCCTATATAATACATAAAGTGGAGTTCGTCTAGTAGTTATTAGGAAAAAGAAAAATAATCAAATCCATCTTTGTATAGATTTTAGGGAGCTTAATAAATAGAGATCAAAGATGATTGTAGATAAAAACAAATAGGAATATCTACTTGTTTATGGACTGATTTGCTAGTTACAATCAAATGGCTATTGCAAAGGAAGATATATTGAAAACAACATTTATTATTATATTTGGTATGGTTGTGTATCATGTGATGGCTTTTGGATTATGCAATGTACTAGGGTCTTGGCAATATATGGCTAATTAAACTTTTGGAGATATTTTTCCAAAGGAGCTAAAAGACTTTATTGATGATTAGGGGATAACCACTACAAGGGAGAGGCAATTGATTATTCTAAGAAAATATTTCGAGTAGTGCAAATAGTTTTTCGTTGCTCTTGTCAAAGAGTGAACTAGAGAGAGAGAAAGAGGAGAGAGAAGACTGCAGAAGAGAGAGAAATACTGCAAGAAGAGAGAGAAAGAAGAGTGACGAGGAGAGAGAAAGACTAGATTTGGAGAGAGTAAGACAGGAAAGAGGGAGAAGCCATAGAAGCTGTGAGCAAGATGGGAGAGAAGGACTATAATTGTATTAATGTGTCAAAAAGATATGAAAAATTTACATATCCTCTCCTTTTATACCAATGTTAGTGTGACATGGCATAATATCAATATTATTTACACTAAATCCATCCCTTCCCAAAAGTTTTTGTCCTAAAAAACAAACCTAAAAGACTAGAAAAGGATAGATGAAACAGAGTACTAATCTGATACAAGGGTTACAAAAATAGGGAAAGCACTAATTTGTACCAAGTAATGGATAGGATCATAAGAGTGAATAGGCCATACGAACATCCATTTTGAAATGATAAAACTGAAAACTAAACCATCATAACTCTAAGAAAGGACACCTGCAAGAAATAGACAGCTTGCTGTCTACTATAGAACCTACTGTAGTAAAATGGAGATATCTTATGATGGGCATATCCAAATCAAGTGTGCTATGAGTCAAAAGAAAATTCATTGGACATACTTGCAACCCATATAGATATCCTCATTTTGTAATCAAATCAGAATTGAAGCTGAACCAAAATAGTAAGCTGTCTAGAAATGGTCTACAGTAGAACAAGAGATAAATGGACTAATTTTCAACCAAATAAACCTCTCAAAGATGAAGATTTTGAACCCCAATATGGGGGTTGGCCTAATGAAGATGCAAAATCCGTCTCAAAACCTCATGGATCAAAAGGTATACCATCATAATAATGATCAAGAGGAGAAGATTTGTCATCAAACTCATAATCTTTACCACCCGGGTCAAATGGATAGGAAGAAAGATCCCCATAATCATCACTATATGCATATCCATCATCTGTCATATTATAGCCATCATGAATCTCATGTACATCCTCATTATCAGCATACCAATCATCAAAATCATTATCCAAGTTGTCATAACCATGGTCATATGCATCTAACTCTTCTTCTAGTTGAGGTAGTTCCTAATTGAGTGTGAATTGATGCATATCCTCAACTAATCCATCATAAGCATGATCAAGAACTGTAAAGTCTTCATTTTCAGCAGGTTCATATTCCTCCTTAGATGGTCCAAAAGGCTAATTACTTACCAAGTGATCTTCATATACATTGGCTTCAACTACAGCATCAACTTGTTGATTAGCTTGGTTTTCTTCATATGGTTGACCTTGAGGAGACAAAGAGTTTAGCACTGCAATTGGTTGATTCCCATTGATTTGCTGAACAAGATCTATGGAATATTTCTCTTCATTCTAGCTTTATACAAAGTGTACTTGTTATCCATGAATTACTTCTACAGATTTAGACATAAAAGCAGCATCAAAGTATTCAAAAGAAAGAATCACATGTTGCAGAGTAGGCAGAACTCGATCCTTGAGGTTAATGCATCAAGTAGCAATTTTTGTAAGCATTTTCTTTTTCCATAAAGCATTTTTCAGCAAAAGGTTAATAGCCATCTTTACACAATCACAAATTCCTTCATGGTAAATAGAGATACGAATCAGGATGAAAGCATCATATTACGTTAACTTGGTAGAACATTTGCGAAGAAGTTGGACCAATGAATTTGTACCAACATCCAATATTTCCCATGCTAGCTGTTCTTCTAATGAATTCCATGATCGCTTACTAACCAATGGAGGTGTATGAACTGTCGTAGCCCACTCATTGTCATCAATCTCAGCAAAAAGAGTAGAAAGAAATACCAATGCATATTCTAACTGTTGGTGAGATGATTGATTAAGCAATGATATCAACCAATGTAACACATCCTTGCCTTGAAAAGATTGCAAAAGAGTAGTACCATTGCTACAAAAGTACTTCATTGATGCCCACAAATCAGCTTGAGGCTCCACATTCTCCATGGTTAGTGATCCCAACAACATGATTTTAGCTTCAGCATTGCATATACATTCTTGTAAGATACTGTTATCATAGAGATTGATAAGATTCTGCATTACACCTTGCTGAACCAACTAAGAGGTATGTGGTTGCAACTGATGGATAAGTACTTGCTCAACCAAACTCACATCTATCTCTTCCAATGCCATTTAAGAGTCTTCATAAGCCATAAAAGCATGTGCCAAAGTACTCATAACATCTACCAAAGGAATATCCAACCTCTTAGAAGCAACATCTCTAATTAGACCCATAATACTCTGTTTCCCTGTCTGTGGAAAGTGCAGTCCTGCAACACCTATAGGTACTAAATCAGCAATAACTTTTGACTGAAATCTTCGATTGACAAACTTTTTGATCCAAATTAAAGCTAACACTTTTCTCTTCGAATAGAGAACTTAACAGTAAATTTCAAAGAAGGTCAGAAAAACTTATGATACCCCAAAGTTGGCTGTTTGAAGCTGTCTACAAGCTGTCTTGTTTTGAATGAAACCATAAGAGGTCTGTAGATCCCTACTGATCTATCATCCAAATGTTCCATCAAAACCACACTATCCGTATTGGCATTGCTTAGTATATCAGTGTCAGAAACGATGCTTTTTGCAGACTTGTCATCAAAATTGCTGCATGGACTGCATCATGTGGTTCACTCCATGGCTGTAGAGACTATTGAAGCAGAAGTTCCAAAATTATTGAGTACTTTTCCTAGCTCTGCTATACTCAGAAATGAAATAGCTCAGCCACTTTGGTGTTTAGAAGTTGAGAAAATTGTATCCCAGAAACAATGGCCTCCAATCTCAAGATCCCCTAAATGTTGATTTGAGTTCTCAAATAACTCAACCAATCCAGTCTTCAGAAGCTTAGAGTTGGATTCTCAGTCATAAATTGGCATACAAATGGAGTAAAAACTGGAAAGAGATGCTATACTGTCAGCACATTATTCAAGATCTCAATGACCCCAACCATGCCTCATTTTGAAAGAATAGACACTGACAAAGCCATAAAATCCAGCCATCTGATAGCAGGCAACCCACCATAGCTTCTGCTGTGAGATTGGGAACCTAGGTCAGCTTATAGCATCCATGTCCTCAATCCCTATGATAGTGCTTGCAAAGCTTGTCTATGAAGCATCCTCAGTTTCAAACTTCATTTTGGACCTCTGACACACTAACAAGTTGCAACCCCATGGCAAGGCAATTAGATCTGTAAATATCACAACAACACAATAATCAAGTGCTCCCAGTAACATGAATTCAGAATTCAAAAACAGAGAGTAGATTGCATAAAAGTGTGATGGCAATGTTAGAGTCTGTCATTACTGCTGTCACATCTGCAAAATCTACATTAACAAGACCTAGAACTGCAATGATGTCAAAAATTCCCTGTACACCTTGCTGCAATACATCATTAGCCAAAAGAAAAGCATCCTACAAAAGTGTTTGTTGTTGAGAAATGTCAAGCAGTCTATCATTTGGTATCATAATCAATGTATCTACTGACTTTGGAAGCCGTTCAATGGCCTCTAATGCCTGCACAGGCCTGAGGTTTGGGCTAGTGCCACAACCTCAATACTCCTATGAAGCCACAGAAAACCAATCAACATGAGGCGTCTCTATTGCCGAGTAGCTTCACGTCTTTATCAAATCCAAGAAAAACTGTAACTCTAGATCCAGGATGCTTCTAATATGATCTGCTGAGCATAGGGTGAACTCTATACAATCATGCATTGTACGTAGAGGCTCTAACTAGCTTCAGGAGAGTTAGCAAGGTGAAGCCTACTAATCCTAGGCCACATTTCTGCCTTGGAAATCTTTGTATTCTCTTGGCCAACATGCTGAAGCAAGAGATTGCTACACCTCAGCTTTGGATGATGCAGAGATTTTAGGTAACCAATGGAATGGCCTTCTACCTCAAATCCATGTGAACCTTGGAATTGCACTTGAAGCTGAAGGCATGCTCCTGGGTGCAAGTGAACATTACAAGGAAGTTGCTATCAGAGAACCCAAACACTACATGGACTTGAAATTGCTTGGGAGTGCACTCTATGGTGTTGGAGAATATAGGGCTACAGAGAAAGCACTTATGGAGGCAATATTTCTTAAAAGTGATTACTCAGATGCACATTGTGACCTTGGATCAACTTTGCATGCTATGGGAGATGATGAACAGGTAGTTCATGAATTTAAGAAGGCAATCGATTTGAATCCTGACCATATGGACGTGCTTTACAATTTGGGTGGCCTGCTAAGGGACATGGGCAGGTTTCAATGAGCAGCAGAGATGTACTTGAAGCTGTTGGCTTTGCAACCTAGCCATTGGAGAGCTTAGCTCAATAAGGTAGTGGCCCTTCTTGGTGATTTGAAGAATGTCCAGAAAAGTAATTCCGCAGATAATAGTGTCATAGTGGTGGAGGTCTCACAGTTTAGGGAGGCAAACTCAAAGACAACTCCACGTCGATGGCTCTCTTTTGCCTTGGATATCAGGCACTTTCAGAGACACACACGGTTAGGGCGCTGTGATCTCAGCTATGTCAAGAAGGAATTTAGTGAGACAAAACTCCCTTTGTCATCATTTGGTGGGAGTGGGCAGAAAAGTCTATCCATAAGAAAGGAGAATCCTCTGACGCCTCTAGTGACTCACCACTGAACTGCATGATTGATGTGTAAACATGATAGCCAGGCTCTTCAATGCTCCATTGAAAGATGCCAGGCTCACCACTGAACTGCATGATAGCCAGGCTTTTCAATGCTCCATTGAAAGATGGAGAGCAAGCGATTCACACTGGTACTGAAGGATATAATGCTTGTAGGTCTGGCTTCTAGAAGAAAATAGCACTCCTCCTATGTTTTAGGGAAAGTGCAGGTCTTCAGTACAGATGTGGATCTTACTCCAGACAAATGCTTGCAACACACATGAGCTTCTGACTGATATAGAGAATTCTGGGCTTGTGTCCATGTTGATGGATGACATATATGATGATTTGGGCTGAATGTACAGTCTATTTAGGTACCTGCAGGATTGGGTGTTATCTGAGATGTGATTATAGCTCACTTGTGTGAGACAGGTAGACACTTGGTGACAGACTCAGAGGAGTTAAAGATCCTCCAAGAGAATGATGTCTTCGAAAAGTCGCTTGGTCTTAGGAAAGAAGGCCCGTGCTCCCAAGGGCTCCTCCAAACCTACTGCAACAAAGGCCCCTAATGCGAAGCCAAAGAAGCCTGCATGCACCAAGGCTACAGTGGCAAAGCCAAAGCCAAAGCCCAAGGACTGCAAGCAAGTCTCCAAAAGAAGGTGAAGGTCTTGAAGGTGTCAAAGCCACCTGTCAATGAGGATTTCAGAAGAGTTGTGAGGATTGCTCTTCTGAGTCTTCTGGGAGATGAGAGAGCTTCCTCGATCTTCACTCAACAATCCATTGGAAAGACCCTGGTTACAAGGACACAAGGGACCAAGATTGCAGCTGATGGATTGAAAGGACGAGTGTTTGAGTGCTCACTTGTTGATCTTTAGCAAGATGAAGATCAGTCAGCAAGGAAGATAAAGCTCTGAATACTGTTGTATGTGGTGCTTGATTTGAAGCTTAGCAAGTAAGGAAATGTCCCATACTATCCATTGTAGCAGAGAGATGAAGATCCTGACAAGAAATAAAGTAGAGATCTTGGTTGCACCATGAAATCTTGAAGAGGAACTTGAAAGTTGAAGAAGAAGAAGACTCGCTTTTGGAGAGTAACCCCATTTAGACCTCTCTCAAGTCCTATAGTGACCTCCTTCACCCAAAACCTCTAAAATTTTACCTCAAAGTTGAAAATGAGCTGTCATTTTTGGTCTCCTTGCCTCTAGATTTAACTGAGCCTCCTGCCATAGCTTGTGTGGAGTCCAAGAAAGCTGCCAACACCTTGTGGTACTCCATTAATTTTCCTTACAGCTCCTGTACCTGTTTGACTAGGGTTTTCTCTCTTTTTTTTTTGAAAACTACAATTAGATGTGAGGAAGGAGAGAGAAGACTAGATAAAAAACCGAAGCTCTAATACCACTTGTCAGAGAGTGAACTAGAGAGAGAGAAAGAGGAGAGAGAAGACTGCAAAAGAGAGAGAAATACTGCAAGAAGAAAGAGAAAGAAGAGTGACAAGGAGAGAGAAAGACTAGATTTGGAGAGAGAAAGACAGGAAAGAGGGAGAAGCCATAGAAGCTGTGAGCAAGATGGGAGAGAAGGATTGTAATTGTATTAATGTGTCAAAAAGATATGAAAAATTACATATCCTCTCCTTTTATACCAATGTCAATGTGATATGGCATACTATCAATATTATTTACACTAAATCCTTATTCCCAGCTTCTTACAGCTCTTAACCCAAGGAAATGCGTCTTTGGAGTTCCTTGTGGATTGTTGTTGGGCCATGTGGTTAGCTTGATTGGTATTGCGATCGATAGTGAATAGATAAATGTTATCATTACTATGAGTCTACGACATACTCCTAAAGAAGTGCATAACTTTCTATTGTCAATAAGATATTATCAATGATTTATTAATGCACTGGCTAAGAGGACATTGCCATTGATGAATTTACTATCCTTTAACAGTTTGTTTGGAGTGGTCCATGTTAAGTATCCTTCATGGATGTGAAGCAGGAATTGGAAAAATTACCAGACTTGAAAGCACCTAAAAGGGGTGAGATATTTTATATATTTTCAATGGCTACAATGTATAGTATCAGTTGCTATTTAGCCCAAATTTGGGAGGAGAAGTGGTACCATTCGATTATGTTTGCCAATTGCAAATTGGGGGCATCCGAGATTAATTATACCTACATAGAGAAACTATGTCTTGGGATGGTCTTTGCAACAAAGAAATTTAGACACTATATCCTATATGAAAAGGTAGTATTTTATACAAGAGCAGAGGGGTTGAGGCTATTGTTGAATAAGTTGTAGCCACCTAACCACCTGTAAAGTTATTGTTGATCACTTTGTAGGAGTGACCTTATGGGTCTATTAAAAATTGATACGGCTTCCATTCCATTTTGGTATGATGCTATAATGTACTATTTATCCATAGGAAAGGCTGGAAGAGCCACTTTGTCGAAGGCTGAAAAGAGAAATATTGGGTACTAAGCCTTGAAATTTTCATTGATTTGTAGATAACACTATATTGGCAAGGGGTTGATGATGTTTATCACCAATGTGCCATGCCCGATGAGGTTTTATTTATCTTGGAAGAGTGTCATGACTCCACTTATGGGGGGCACTTTGTTGGATGGTTGACTGCACAGAAAGCTTTGAGAGCCGAATATTGGTGGTCATCCAATTTCAAGATGCATTTATGTATGTCAAGGGATGTGCTACATGTTAAAGACATGATAGTAGGGAGAATAGGAAGCACCACTGACTCCTATCATGGCTATACTACCATTTGAGAAGTGGGGTATTGATTTTGTTGGACCTATACATGCTTCATCAACTACACAAAAGCGTTATATTATTGTGGCAACATACTATTTCACGAGATGGTTCAAATCCCATGCTACGATGAAGGATAATACCAAAGAAATAATTGGTTTTATTTTCAAATAGATTGTTTGCTATTTTGGTCTACCTAAAGAGCTTGTGCTTGACAATGGGGCACATTTTTTGAATAAAGTGATTGAAAATTTGATAGAAGCTCTGAAGATTAAACATAATAAGACCAAGTCTTATAACCCCCAAGATAACGGGCAAGTAGAAAGTACTAATAAGCAGCTTGTGGGGATTTTATACAAGCCTATATCCAAAGGTAAGTGTGATTGGGATAAGAAGTTGTATGTGGCTATTTGGGCTTATGATATGATATTCAAAAGAGCTATAGGGCACACCCCTTTTAAATTAGTATATGTGGAATAATGTGTTTTACCTTTAAAGATTGGGTTATCTAAGGATGTACCATTGTGCAACCTTGGACACCCTTGAGATCTTACAGGCAGTGACTTGCCATCTGATTCCCCGATAGTCGAATTGCTTTGCAGACTCCTTGGCCAACTATGCCTTTGTTGAAGATGTATTTCTTAATTGTGGTCCTGAGGAGTTTTAACAATTGCCTCCTGATTTTATTCCTAGGATACTATGGGGAATGCTTGTTGACATGTCCTATTTTGATCATCGATGTGGTTAGTATGGATTATGAGCCAGGTAGCGATTGATCATCATCCTATTTTGATCATCGATGTGGTTAGTATGGATTATGAGCCAAGTAGCGATTGATCATCATCCTATTGTGACATGGATGCATTGGATTGTTCAATGGCATATTCGTTGGATACCCCTTGCCATTTATGTAGGGGTTAGCTAATAATTTGATGCATTTAGTGTAGGGCCTAAGCACCCATCCCCTTGGTCTAGTTTTGTGCTTTAGTATGGGTTATGTGGTGGCCAAGGGTTTGTTTTCAACAATAGGATGTTGAATAGTCTTCTTTATTGATTGATTTCATTAGGCCAAGTGGGCCATTTATTTTGCAGTAAAGTGGGTTATTCCATTAGGCCAAGAGGACCATTTGTTTGGTGCGGGTGCAGATAATGGTTATTTCTTTTAGTGCTGCACTAAACAGATTTGATGGAGACTTGGAAAGAGCCTCTTGCTATGTAGAAGCTTCTTGTGGCCAAGTCCAAGTGATATCCTTCCCTTACGAGCTCTTTCCCTTTATGTTGTATGTGTATATGTGTATGGGGTATTTTTCTTTTGTGGGGGACAACATTCAAGGCATGAAGTCATAGGGTTAGTGTGAAAAGTCTAATCTAGGACATGGCTATGACAAAAGTTATGGAGGATGAAATATGAAGGATGAACTCATGAAGACATTGACACTAACGAGTCAAATTGTCACACAAGTGAATTAGGCTCCAAGATTGATACTTGGACTCATAAACACAATCTTGTGTGTTGATAGTGTCAAGGACACTTTACTGGAAAGAAAAGAGTATTATCATTGCATTAGAAAAGAGTGCAAGTACAATGCTTTATAGGAATTGAGTGGTAGCACTTCTCCTACTATGCATATGGGATTCTGGTCTTGAGCCCTCACTACTCCTCACAAAGAGACTGAAGTAGGTGTGATTGCAAATATCTCAACACACCTCCTCAATCACAACTATAAGTTCAAAGTGTGTAGAGGCTTTATTGAGAGCAACTCCTACAAAGTGTGGCCACACCATAGACATGGGAAAATTCCAAAGGCTCTGGCTGAAGGCTAAGTGTGGGTACCAAAAACATGATGGAAATCCAGAGGTTGTAGCAGGGGCCTCACAAAGTGTACACAGGCTGTAGTCCAAGACTACATAAGGAGTTTACAAGTTTATGTCTAAAGCATTAGGGCTAGGAAATACAAGGCTAAAAATGTCTATTAGAATAGAAGGACTGATGAGGTTTGTCCTTCTCCTGGTGGTCTTGTTCTTCTTCTTCTTCTTCTTCTTTGACTACAACTAGATAGGTCTTTTAGGACCTCTTTCTAGTGTGGCAAAACTTCTCGCTGTGTCCAGTCCTTTTGTAGAAGTCACAAAAAAGCTGGTCCTTCTTGCCTTTGTACCTATTGCCAACATACAATGCATGTTCATCTCTAGAGATCCTTGGTTCTTCCTTAGTTTTTAGCTTCTTTTCCTCCTCTAATAGTGATGCTTGGATATCAACAAGTTTAGGGTTTGGCATATTGATTAGAGTTGTTGATACATTATTATATTCAAGAGGCAAAGTTTTAAGTAGGACACCGATGCAAACATCTTCTTCCATTTTAATGTTGATTATTGCAAGTCGGGTTAGAAGTCCTTCCATATAATTTAGACGTGTGGCAAGTGATGTGTTAGACTTTATTTCAAGCATGAAGAACTCAATCAAGAGACCATACTTTGATGATCTAGATTGTGCACCAAAAAAAGTGACAAGTCTCTTCCATGTATCCTATGAAGTTTCACACTTATCCACATGGTGGATATAGTTGGCGTCTAGCTCCATTTTGATAATGGCTTGTGCTTTATCATCAAATTTCTGCCAGGTAGCTACTAGGACAGCATCCTGGGGCTTCTTCTCTTGTCCACTGGTGATGGCCCAGAGACCCTTCTTCATTAGGATGAGTTTGATGTGGGTCTGCCAGGTGTGAAAGCCGACTCCTTTGAAGCGATCATTTGGAGAGTATTTTCCCATGTTAGATGGTTGGAGCAACAACAAATTAGTACTAAAATTCTCAGACTTCAGCATAGCAAAAGAGTTGAGCACAAGTGCCAAGAAGCACTAGGTGAGTGTCAATGGACACTATGTATGTAGCTTCTTCCTTGAATCTTCAAAACCTTCAAAAGTCCTTCAAGATCTTTCAAACCTAAGTCTTCATAATTTCCATTGATAATTAATCTTGAAACTCTGAACCTTTTCAGCAATAGAGTTGAAATTTATTGTGTCAAAAGACCCAATCAATGATAGTGCAAAAAACACACTATGTAGGTACTATGTTTGAATTTGATGTTTAAGCTTAAATGTCTTGTTGCTTGCTTCAAGTCTACAAGATCTCCCCTTCTTACTGATTTGTTGGTCTAGTTAGGTAGTAGATTTGAGTGGTAGGAGCTCCAATGGGCTTGAGAAAGTGTAAAGGATGAAATTTGGAGCTTTAGCTATGGAGTTTGGATTAGGGTTTCTGACCCATGCATGGTTTTCTCTTCTGTGTGCACTGTAGACTAAATTATTCCAAGATCTTTTTATACGGCAAGGAAGATTAGGTGATAGGCTACCAAAGCCCTATCATGGTAGTCAGGATCGCATCATGTGGATAGAGGAAGAAGTGCATAATCAGTCTGCATCGTTTTTCTAACAATAATCTCATTTTTGTGCAGTGCTGAGCTGAATCACTGCTAATGTTGGGACATGATGTGCCATGATGGTGCATCTGAAGTTAGGGAAGATTCCCCCCCCCCCCCCCCCCCCCCCCTCAAGAAGAAATCAGGATGAATAATGGCCCGTAGTGTGAGATCTAGGGGATCCAAGATGACTGGGTATTGCTTGGCTATGGAGGCCATAGGACAAATCCTAAGAAAAATGACAATGTTGAGTAGTTGATAGGGCAATGTCAGCTTTTGAGGTGATACAGAGAATCACCTTCAGCAAATTAAAAAACTCCGAGAAGAGAGCTCCTAATGATACGGCCTGTAAAGAGAGATATGGAAGCTCCAAGGAGACAAGGTTCTACAGTCTATGGCTGCCATGAAGGTCAAAGTAAGATGGAAGTGGAATTGAAGCTGGAGATGAGGTCATGAACTCAAGCTGAGTTGGGAAAAGATAAAGAGAAGCTAGAAGAGCAGAGAGGAAACTTGCTCAACTGGGCTCTGATACCGTGTGAGAACTCAGATCTAGGACATGGCTATGACAAAAGTTATGGACGATGAAATATGAAGAATGAACTCATGAAGACATTGACATTGACAAGTCAAATTGTCACACAAGTGAATTAGGCTCCAAGATTGAGACTTGGACTCATAAACACAATCTCGTGTGTTGACAGTGACAAGGACACTTTACTGGAAAGAAAAGAGTACTATCATTGCATTAGAAAAGAGCGCAAGTACAATGCTTTATAGGAATTGAGTGGTAGCACTTCTCCTACTGTGCATATGGGATTCTGGTCTTGAGTCCTCACTACTCCTTACAAAGAGATTGAAGTAGGTGTGATTGCAAATATCTCAGCAGTTAGGTTAAGTATGTGGGGATGTTTGAGTAGTTGTCCATCTCCTGTAAAGACATTGTTGGGCACTCTAAGAGTTTTTTTTGAAAGTAGTTCTAGTGACCCTGTTCTGTTAGCTTGCTAGGTATCTATTTTTAGAAATCCCTATTAGTTGTGAGAAAATTATGGAAGTCTACCAAATAAAATAGAAAAAATAATAAATATATTTAGAAAAATATAATACAAAGGTGTATAAAAAAAAGAAAAGAAAGAAAAGTTCCAAGAATAGATGATCATCACCTTGCGAAGGCCTAGTAGGTTTCTAGGGACTAGGGACAAGTCACTAAACTCCGGGCCAATGCCTTGTCTTTTTAGGGGTGGCATTTTTCCAGAAAAGAAATAAGGATGGTTGGAGTGAAAATGAAAGTAAGAGAAAGAAAAAAGGATTTAGTGTCACCTTTCAAGAGCTTAGTAGGTTCTTGGTTGGGTACCATGATAGGACCTGAAGGTTGATGCCCTATTCTCCTTAGGCCACAATATACTCAGCTCCCTCCTTTTTCCAAGCGTGAGAATATAAGATATTGAAGGAAAATGTGGTATAGTGAAGAATATGTGACTTTTTATAGATCAAGATACATGATCCTTGACTAATAGGAGTTCCTAGTCCAGTTGTCCTAGGCTTGATAGACGGGTCATACCACCACTTAGGATGATTCCTTTGATAGTTATTTTTAGCCATTATGTGTTGGAGTAGTTGGTTGGTGAGACTAGCTCAAGTTTTCTATTAGATTATGCTTGGCCTATCCCTCATGGACTTCATGCTTTTGATATAGTCAAGGGGTAGGGTGAGAGTTGTGTTTGTGCTCTATTGTATATTTTATTTGTAGCAACTTGATGCTTTTCATGATATATGTTTGTGCAAATTAGTTCATGGGTTTGACGAGCTAAGCCACTCTATCCCGTGGTCACCGATGAGAGCGGATTTTAAAGCCGGATTGCAAGTGCAAAAGTAGATTGAGATCCATAAAAGAGGCAATCTTTGGTGCAAAATGAAGTGGTCATGGATCAAGGAGTTGGAGTTTTCCTAGATGCATATTGATGCATGAATCCAACATGTGTCCTTCGTCTATCAGAGTCTATTTGACCCCCCATTCAATGGCCACAAGGTTTGGTATTATGAAGTAGTTATTAGTGGATCCAAAAGTTAGAAAGCATGTGATGGAGGCCAAGGTAATAGATTTTGATGCTAGAAGGCCTCTCATCCAGTCGGATCGTGATTTCGAGGCTATTTGCCCCTCCAACCAGGCCAAGACTACTTCAGCCAAGTATGAAAAGTAAAAAATTGAACTAGATAAGTTAGTGATTACGTTTTAAACTTTAATTAAGAAGCCAAAAGACACAAATTTCTCACAAGATAGGGGGTGCATTTTTTCGGCACCCCTTCTTCCTCATAAAAAGTTGACTTTTTCTAAGTGTCATGATTCTCCTCTCCTCTAGGCATCAGTTCCAACATTTTTTGGCTCTCCATCACTTCAATCCTCAGGTCAAATGATGTAGCAAATAAAGAGATCTATTTTCAATATTTCTCTCTCGTGTTTCTTTCTCCTCATTGTTTCTTGTTCATATGGCTGCGTATGTGAGAGAGAGAGAGAGAGAGAGAGAGAGAGAGAGAGAGAGAGAGAGAGAGAGAGAGAGAGAGAGAAGAGAGAGAGAGAGAGAGAGAGAGAGAGAGAGAGAGAGAGAGAGAGAGAGAGAGAGAGAGAGAGAGAGAGAGAGAGAGAGAGAGAGGGCTGATTTGACGAATCGATGATGGGGATGATGGTTTAGAAGTGTAATGGCATGTAGATCAGGTAATTTGGATGCGGCAATAGTTGGAAAATAGCATCAATGGCTCCATTTTGTCGAAATACGAGATGAAGATATGCGAATTTTTAAGTAAGTGATCTTTATTTATTTTTTATGATGAATCGTTAATGTATATGATGGAAAGATGGTTGAAATATATTTGTTGATGCTTGAAATCCATTCATTTTCCTTCCCACATATTAAAGATAATAAAATTGCAAGCTCCAAAACACGAGATTTAATAATAAAATTGCAAGCTCCAAAACATGAGTATCTTTCCATTTCCATTTCATTAAATCCATTCATTTTCTATTATATAATAAAAAAATTATAAAATAATGAATGTTTATAATAAAAATAATTAAGAATAATTAAAAAATTAAGAATAATATTTTTTAAATCCAAAAAATAAGAAAAAATATTAGAACACGTTTAGATGTATGGTGGGCTATTGGGCATGAAGTTTAGACTTAGTCTATACTCATTTATGTGTTAACGTGCTTGATTTAGGGGGTGTTTCTATAAAAAAATATCATATAACATAAAGAACACTCCATATAATGAATAAAGGTCAAGTGATGACTGAAATGCAAAGTTTTTCGTAAAGAATAATGAATGTAGCATTTAAGTTTGTCATGAATATCTAAAGAAACAGAAGCATGGGATAGCCGGGTTCCTTTTTCTCATTGCAATATTGCGTTAGGAAAAAGTATGAAAATAATGTATTCACACAACACATAGTTGGTTGTTATTTAAAATTTGTTTAAGCATGCTAGGTCATTCCATATTGCATATGCATTAAACATGGTATCAATGATGAACTCCTAGATGCATAGTACTTGTCTTCTTCGGCATTATTGACCTATGATTGAGTGTAAGAGATTTACTTTATTGTAGGCTAGATTAGTTATCTTAGGGAACAATTGTGTGAGGAAATAAATATATCTCATGGATCATGCATTATCAAAAGAGTAGATTATGTATTGTTGTTCTTTATGTGTTTGATGGCACATCCCAAGGCCAAACAAACCCTGGGTTGTAGGAGAGCCATAGGGATCACATCATTCAATTGGGAGATACTCCTCTATATGTAAATCAAGGTAAAGTAGTCACCTATGTATGGGAAGCTCCTTGTACTTAGAGTCAGGATGGGCAAAACCTTGGACTATAGTTTGAAACTCATGTCTACAAAGGCATTTGTTAGATAAACCATTTCATATTATCCAAAAATTCATGGCTACAAGGTTATGGGGATTGTTTAGTGTGTGTAGGAGCCCAACTAAAACCTTAGAACTAGTGTCCGTTTTTTTTCCCAAAAAATTAAAAAACTAATTACCAAGGAAATCAAATACTTTGAATATGTATGCATGGAAAAAAATCCACAGTATACTATTCTTATGCCAATGCTAATCAATCCTTAGTTCAAATAGATACTAGTACGTAAACTTAAAAGCTACTTTTGTAACTCAGATTAAATACCTTTTGGCATAGAGGAAGAATTGTAGTCATAGAGTCAAAGATTTTACTTAAGAGATGAGCTTAGTTTAAAGCTCGTATGAAGGTTTGTCATCCCTAGGATGATTTGGTTATAGTGTTGATGATCAAGGTAAACGTTTGCCTAGATCATAAAATAATTTGTTGATGTCTCTGTAAAATTTGTTCATAAAGAAATGTTTGAGTAAATTTTTGTCATTAAATATTTTTTGTATGAGTTATCTACAAGGTAGGGTCTCAATTATTCTATGTCCACATGCATATACTATAGTACAACTCAAAGTAGAAACTAGAAATGCATAACATCATTTATTATATTGATAACATCAATAATGATAGGCTATATTACCCTTTCAATCATGGTTGATCGTATGCGCTAATGCTATAGGCATTACATTGTAACAAAACATAATGCAAAATTGATATCCAAGTCCACCTTATCAACCATATGAATGTTCAAATGGCTCTAGTATGGTATACAAATTTGCAAAGGTTGTCACTCTAAAAGTACTACTAGGAACTTTGTGTCCAACTCGACGCTTCCATGCAAAGGTTCTTCATGTGCTTTGCATTGTGTAACGTGCCTGCCTATCGGCTGTCCATGCACGTTTTTAGTAGTCCATTGAGAAACGAGTCTAAGTGATGCTGCACGGCACTCCCATGGAATGTCATAGGGTTTGTCGCCTAGGGTTTCCCGAGTTCGCTTCGCAATGAAACCTCCGAGGCCAAACCCACTAGGATCGACCTGAAATTCGGGGTTCCTAGTGGCCAGGGTCTCCTAATAGCATTCTAGCATCGACGGGTCCTGGACATCCTACCATAGAGATACCCAAGTCGAAGCAGACCCATGCCAGACTTGGTTCAAAGAGAATGGAAAATGAGAGGGATGCATCGCTTAACCTCTCGGCCCGTAGGGCATAGTCCCATTCTGATTCCTTAAAACAACATGAATCAGAGTTCTATCCTGCCATAGGACAAGTACAAAAGCATTGGTGTTTCCTTCGACTTAGGGTTTCCTAATCCTTGAGTTCTTCATTTGCCATAGGACAAGTACAAGATTAATTAATCCTTTTAAGGAACAAGGTTCATTCCTGTAATTTATGGCACAGACACGAATACATGGCAAGCAATCCTTTGACAAAACAAGTTCAATTTCTTAACTTATCTTCATGTTAATCTTTGTCTCTTGCCCATACATGAGAAATTATGTATCCCTTCTGTCCAACAAAAAATCCTAGTACAAATCACATGGCACAATAATTTCCATCCTTTATCTAGAATATGATCTTCCAACGTCAAAGAAGTTGGTCTCACAACAGTCTTCAACTCCGTTGCGGACTAGGCAAGGGGTGTCTAGAGCTCCACTGACCCCAACTGACGTAAGAGTGAGACACAACTTATATGGTTGGCCTTTTCACCACTTGACCTTCATCTCGTGAATCGAGTAGTGCCATCTTGGGTTGAAATGCGCAATGACCTTGGAGATGATCCACCCTCGTAAAATATCCCTACTTAGTTATTCCAATTAAGAATCAAGCACAAACAATGCAATCAACCCTAATATCATTTTCCATGAAAACATCCCTTTATTTCTTCATGGCAACTTGTCATCATTGACCCCTGCCATGCATTTACCATCAACCACAAGCACTTGGAATAATCATCAAAATGACAATGCAACAATCAATTGAATGTAAAAGCATTTAGAGCATTGCTTGATCAATCAAACAATGGTATCATTTTCCAAACATTGTAGGAATAGTTGCAATAACCTTTCCATCACGTATTTGCTCTCCCCCTTGGAATAAGGAGCGGTTCCATGTAAAATTTACTTAACACACCCTTCTTTTGACTAAGGCACATGTTAAGGTTTCAAACACTGTACAAGACATAAGTTCTATTAATCACTTACATTGATCGATAACCTAGCCTTCTTCCCAACAAGTAAAAAAGCATCGATCTTTCCTTCGACTTAGGGTTTCCTAATCCTTGAGTTCTTCATTTTCCCTAGAGTTGTTGCATCTAGCACAACCTTGAAAAGGATTGATAAACATAGTTGCTATCGGACGGATCTCAAGGCATTGTAGTTTTAATCCTAATGATTGTTGTCTGTACTAGCTACGGACAATTTCAAGATGCCAATGAACTAATAGTTCATGATATTAGCAAGAATTTAATGCAGGATCAATTTGTGTACCATTGATGTATGCTTCATATAATCTTTCCCATGCATGCCCCGTCTATGTGCGTAACCCTTTATGATCTTTATGCTACGTTTGATTTTTTCATGTAGCATTGGGATGTAATGATTATGCTTGGACACAAGGTTTTGTTCGAACCTCAATGCATCATATGCATAAATCTATGTACGATCATTTATGGTTATTGAAAGAATTATCCTACAAATCCCCTACAAGTTCATAAACTATTGAAAAATAATTTTGGGTTACTTATTAAAGTGAACTCATGCGTATGCCAAGGCGATATAACCTATGTCTCAATGAATAACAGAGATGGCAATTAATACCTCGATATTGGAATATGAATTATCCATACTCAACGTTGTATTCGTATTTGCAAAAATGTCATGGCCGGTGGCTCCATTGTTGGAAATGGGATTACCGTTGGTGCATATCTCCCTCTATTTTGGGGCCATACTTTCAGCTTATAGATCTCTCTCTCCCTCACTCTCGTCGGAGAGAATAACACTTCGGGGGGACTCTCTTCTATTGCAAAAAAGGGGGAGGATAAACTTGTGGAGATGAGGCTAAGGGTAACTGCGTGTGGTTACCCTCTAAGGAGGGGAAAAGGAACGGGATCCTTCACAGACTCTCTCTCTCTCTCTCCCTCTTCTTCTTCTTCTTCTTCTTCTTCTTCTCTTCTTCTCCTCCTCTCTCTCTCCCTCTTTCTTCTTCTCCCTCCTTCTCTCTCTCTCTCTCTCTCTCTCTCTCTCTCTCTCTCTCTCTCTCTCTCTCTCTCTCTCTCTCTCTCTCTCTCTCTCTCTCTCTCTCTCTCTCTCTCTCTCTCTCACAAGAGCAACAAGTCAAGGCCTCCTCAAAGGCTTCCTATCTATCTTGTGATTGGGGGGGGGGGGGGGGTTATAAGGGGGAGGAGGGGAACCATGGAGTGGTGGTGGTAACCACCACCTATTTTGCATGGCGGTGAGGGCTTTTTGGGGCCTCCCAGCTATGGGCCGTATGCATAAGGGGGGGTTTCGCCACGTGGCCTTCTTCTATAGCTCTTTCGTCTGCATCACCTCTCTATTAGTCGTCGTCATCTCCATCTTCTCCTTTCCTAGCGTCATCATGAAATCTCCTTCTTTCCCCTCTCACCACCTGTCGCGCGATGATAAGGGGGAAGGGAAAAAGATTTGAGATAATTTAATTATTAAGTGGGGTAGTACGCGTGCAAAAGGGTGGAGAGGATATTACATCCTCTCCCCCTTAGAAAACTCGAGATGTCCTCATCTCAGAAGGAATTGGTGATTTCATTACAGAACCTGTGAGGTACGAGCCCACCATGTATTCATTGTGACACTCTAATCACAACAACTTATTGTATTTGATATATCTGAGTCTGGCCAACTAACTTAAGTTTGGCTATCATTGCTTGATTGGTAGCAGCAATTCCTAAAGCACAAAATTAATCGTGCATAAACTCAAACTATATCTTTGCCTCAGCTACGACATCTATTCCTTTTCCACCAAACTCGGGGGCCTTAACTTGCTTGAGAAGGAATTTCTTCTCTTGCATGTCAGTATTCGTGGGTGCAGAAGGTGCATGGCAATCAAGCAATACCATTTAGGTTATTCTGTTTAGGATATGTCTATGAACCATACATTAATCAATCATGTAGCATCAGGAAGTTTTGCTTTGATACCAACTCTAATGTGTTGGCTATCTAGGCATGTTTTTAGCGATCCATCGAGAGATGAGTCTAAGCAACCCCACCTGGCTCCCCCATGGAATGTCATGGGGTTTGCTACCTAGGGTTTCTGGAGCTCGCTTCATAATGGGACGTCCGGGGTGCCCAACCCACTAGAATCGACCTGAAATTTGGGGTTCCTAGTGGCCAAGGTCTCCTAATAGCATTCTAGCTTCGGCGGGTCCTGGACATCCTACTTTACTAGAGATACCCAAGCCGAAGTAGACCCATGCCATAGTTGGTTCAAAGAGAATGGGAAATGAGAGGGATGTGCTGCTCAACCTCTCCGCCCATAGGGCATAGTTCCATTCCGGTCCCCTAAAACGACATGAATCGGTATTCTAGCCCAAAAATTCCTAAGGGTCAGTAGACATCGGTAAAACCTTGTGAGAAGCCCCCCACTTCTCTAGGACCATGCTACCATAGGACAAAATTGTCAAGGGTTTCGTCCACTGGCTTCCCTCAATAGGAATTCTTTAGTTATCTAATTAGGTCCTATCACATTTATGTGTGACATTTAAAATGAGCTTCACATTAATTAAGCCTTTTAAGGAACAAGGTTCATTTTCGTAATTTATGGCACAGACATGAATACAGGGCAAGTAATCCTTTGACAAACAAGTTAAATTCCTTATTTTATCTTCACGTTAATCTTTTTCTCTTGCCCATATAGGAGAATTTATGTATCCCTTCTGTCCAACAGAGGTTCCTAGTCCAAATCACATGGCACCATAATTTTCATTCTTTATCTAGAATAGGATCTTCCAACACCAAAGAGGTTGGGCTCATGAGAGTCTTCAACTCCATTCTGGACTAGGCAAGGGGTGTCTAGAGCTCCATTGACCCCAAGCAACCTATGAGTGAGACACAACCTTTGCGGTTGGCGTTTTGACCACCCGACCTTCAGCCCGTGAATCAAGTAGTGCCCTCACAGGTGTTAAAATGCAGCATGACCCTCGAGATGATCCACCAGTGCTAAATATCCCTCCTTAATTATTCCAATTAAGAATCAAGTACAAACAAGGCAATCAGCCCTAATATAATTTTCCACGAAAACATCCATTTATTTCCTCATGGCAACTTATCATCATTAACCCCTGCCATGCATTCACCATCAACCACAAGCACTTGGAATAATCATCCAGACAACAATGCAACAATCAATTGAATGTAAAAGCATTTAGGACATTGTTTGATCAATCAAACAATGGGATCCTTTTCTAAATATTGGAGGACTAGTCACAATAACCTTTCCATTGCGTATTTTCTCTCCCCCTTGGAATCAGGAGTGGTTCCATATAAAATTTACTTAATACACCCTTCTTTTGACTAAGGCATATGTTAATTTTTCAAACACTGTATAAGACATAAGTTCTATTAATCACTTATATTGATTGATAACCCAGCCTTCTTCCCAACAAGTACAAAAGCATCAGTCTTTCCTTCGACTTAGGGTCTCCTAATCCTTGAGTTTTTCATTTTTCTTAGAGCTATTGTTGCATCTAGCCCAACTTTGAATACAATTGATAAACATAGTTGGTATCAGACGGATCTAAAGGCATCGTAGTTTTAATTCTAGTGATTGTTGTCTTTACTAGCCACACACATTTCAAGATCCCAATGAACTAATAGTTTGTGATATTAGCAAGACTTCAATGCAAGATCAATTTTTGTACCATCGATGTATGCTTCATATAACCTTTCCTATGCATGCATCGTCTATGTGCGTAACCCTATATGCTCTTCATGCTACGTATGATTTTGTCATGTAGTACTAGGATGCAATGATTGTGCTTGGATATAAGGGTTTGTTTGAACCTCAATGTGTCATATGCATAAATCTATGTATGGTCATCTATGGTTATGGAAAGAATTATCCTAAAAATCCCCTATGAGTTCGTAAACTATTGAAAAATAATTTTGGGTTACTTATTAAAATGAACTCATGTGCATGCCAAGGCAATATAGCCTATGTCTCAATGGAGATGGGAATTAATACCTCGATATTCGGATGATATGAATTATCCATATCGGACATTGTATTCATATTCGCAGAAATGTCCTGGCCAGTGGCTGCATTGTTGGATGCAGGATTATCATTGGTGTGTGTCTCCCTCTGTTTTGGGCCCATACTTTCAGCTTATAAATCTCTCTCTCCCTCTCTCTCATCCAAGAGAATAGCACGTTGGGGCGACTCTCTCCTATTGCAAAAAAGGGGGGAGATAAACTCGCGAAGATGAGGCTAAGGGTAACCGCGTGTGTGGTCACCCTCTAAGGAGGGGAAGAGGAATGGGATCCTTTAGAGATTCTCTCTCTCTCTCTCTCTCTCTCTCTCTTTTTCTCCCTCTTTTTCTCCCTCTTCTTCTTCTTCTTCTTATCTTCTTCTTCTCCTCTCTCTCTCCCTCGTTCTTCTTCTCCCTCTCTCTCACTTCTCTCCTCTCTCTCTATATATATATATATGTGTGTGTGTGTGTGTGTATGTGTGTGTGCAGCAATAGGTTGAGGCCTCCTTGAAGGCTTCCTATCTACCTTGCGATTAGAGGGGGTTGTAAGGGGGAGGAAACATGGAGTGGTGGTGGTAGCCACCACCTATTTTGCATGGCGGAAAGGGCATTTTGGGGCTCCCAACTGTGGGCCGTTATGTCCAAGGGGGAGTTTTCACCATGTGGCCTTCTTTTGAAGCTTTGTTGTTTGCATCACGTCTCCCTCACTTGTTGTCGTCTCCATCTTCTCCTTCCTTGGTGTCACCATGAAGTCTCCTTCTTTCCCCCCTCACCACCTATCGACAATGACAGGGGGAAAGGAAAAAAAATTGAGATAATTTAATTATTAGGAAGGTAGTTCTCATGCAAAAGGGGGGAGGGGATATTACGTCCTTTTCCCCTTAGAGAACTCAAGATGTCCTCATCCAAGAAGGAACTAGTGATTTCATTCCAGAACTTGTAAGGTATGGGCCCACCACGTATTCATTGTGACACTCTAATCACAACAACTTATTGTACTTGATATATCTGAGTCTGGCCAACTAACTTAAGTTTGGCTATCATTGCTTGATTGGTAGCAGCAGTTCCTGAAGCAGATAAATAATCGTCCATCAACTCAATCCATATCTTCCCATCGGCTACGATGTCTATTCCTTTTCCACCAAACTCGGGGGCCTTAACTTGCTTGAGAAGGAATTTCTTCTCTTGCATGTTAGCATTTGTGGGTTCAAAAGATGCCTAGCAATCAAGCCATACCATTAGGTTATTCTGTTTAGGATATGTCTATGAACCATACATTAATCAATCATGTAGCATTAGAAAGTTTTACTTTGATACCAATTGTAATGTGCTGGCTATCCAGGGATGTTTTTAGCAATTCATCGAGATATGAGTCTAAGCAACGCCACCCGACACTCCCATGGAATGTCATGTGGTTTGTTACCTAGGGTTTTCCGAGTCCACTTTGCAATGGAATGTCCAAGGTGCCCAAAAAACTAGGATCGACGTGAAATTTGGGGTTCCTAGTGGCCAAGGTCTCCTAATAGTATTCTAGCATCGGCGGGTCTTGGACATCCTACTTTATGTAGAGATATCCAAGCTGAAGTAGACCCATGCTGCAATTGGTTCAAAGAGAATGGAAAACGAGAGGGATGTGCCGCTCAACCTCTCTACTCGTAGGGCATAGTCCCATTCCGGTCCCCTAAAACAACATGAATTGGTATTCTAGCCCAACAATTCCTAAGGGTCGGCGGACATCAATAAAACCTTGTGAGAAGCCTCCCACTTCTCTAGGACCACCCTAACATAGGACAAACCCGTCGAGGGTTTCATCCACCGGCTTCCCTCAATAGGCGTTCTTTAGTTATCTAATTAGATCCTATCACATTTATGTGTGACATTTAAAATGAGCTTCACATTACTTAAGCCTTTTAAGGAACAAGGTTTGTTTGCATAATTTATGGCACAGACATGAATACAGGGCAAGCAATCCTTTGACAAACAAGTTCAATTTCTTAACTTATCTTCACGTTAATCTTTGTCTCCTGCCTATATAGGAGAAACTATGTATCCCTTTTGTCCAACAAAAAATTCCCAGTTCAAATCACATGGCACCATCATTTTCATCATTTATCTAGAATAGGATCTTCCAACACCAAAGACTTTGGGCTCACAGTAGTCTTCAACTCTGTTCCGGACTAGGCAAGGTGTGTCCAGAGCTCCACTAACCCAAGCGACCTAGGAGTGAGACACAAGTTCCGTGGTTGGCCTTTTCACCACTCAACCTTCGGCCCGTGAATCGAGCAGTGCCCTCTTAGGTGTTGAAATGCGATGTGACGTTGGCGATGATCCACCCATGCAAAATATCATTCCTTAATTATTCCAATTAAGAATCAAGCACAAACAAGGCAATAAGCCCTAACATCATTTTCCACAAAAACATCCCTTTATTTCCTCATGGCAACTTGTCATCATTGACCCTTGCCATGAATTCACCATCAACCACAAGCACTTGGAATAATCATCCACACTACAATACAACAATCAATTGAATGTAAAAGCGTTTAGGACGTTGCTTGATCAATCAAACAATGGTATCCTTTTCCAAACATTGCAGGAATAGTCGCAATAACCTTTCCATCGTGTATTTGCGACTATTCCTGCAATGTTATTACAAGGTTCCATGTAAAATTTACTTAATATACCTTTCTTTTGACTAAGGCATATGTTAAGGTTTCAAACACTATACAAGACATAAGTTCTATTAATCACTTATATTGATCGATAACCCAGCCTTCTACCCAACAAGTACAAAAGCATCGGTCTTTCCTTTGACTTACGGTTTCCTAATCCTTGAGTTCTTCATTTCCCCTAGAGCTATTGTTGCATCTAGCCCAACCTCGAATAGTAGTGATAAACATAGTATTGGACGGATCTCAAGGCATCATAGTTTTGATCCTAATGATTATTGTCTGTGCTAGCTATGCACAATTTCAAAAAACCAATGAACTAATAGTTCGTGATATTAGCAAGACTTTAATGCAAGATAAATTTGTGTACCATCAATGTATGCTTCATATAATATTTCCCATGCATGCACTGTCTATGTGTGTAACCCTTTATGCTCTTTATACTACGTATGATTTGTCGTGTAGCACTGGGATGCAATGATTGTCCTTGGATACAAGGGTTTGTTTAAACCTCAATACGTCATATGCATAAATCTATGTATGATCATCCATGGTTACGGAAAGAATTATCCTAAAAATCCCCTACGAGTTCATAAACTATTGAAAAATAATTTTGGGTTACTTATTGAAACGAACTCATGCGCATACCAAGGCAATATAATCTATGTCTCAATGAATAGCAGAGATGGAAATTAATACTTGGATAGTCAGATATGAATTATCCATACCCGATGTTGTATTCGTATTCGCAGAAATGTCATGGCCAGTGGCTCCATTGTTGGATGTGGGATTACTATTGGTGCGTGTCTCCCTCCATTTTGGGGCCGTACTTTTAGCTTATAGATCTCTCTCTCCCTCTCTCTCATCAAAGAGAATAGCATGTCGGGGGACTCTCTGTTATTGTGAAAAAGGGGGGAGATAAACTCATGGAGATGAGGCTAAGGGTAATCCCGTGTGATCACCCTCCAAGGAGGGGAAGAGGAATGGGATCCTTTAGAGAGTCTCTCTCTCTCTGTGTGTCTCCCTCTCTCTCTCCCTCTTCTTCTTCTTCTTCTTCGTCTCTTCTTCTTCTCCTCTCTCCCTCCCTCTTTCATCCTCTCACACTCTCTCTCTGCTCTCCTCTTTCTCTCTCTCTCTCTCTCTCTCTCTCTCTCTCTCTCTCTCTCTCTCTCTCTCTCTCTCTCTCTCTCTCTCTCTCATGACAACAACAGGTCGAGGCCTCCTTGAAGGATTCCTATGTACCTTGTGATTGGGGGGGGGGGGGGGGAATGTGGAATGGTGGTGGTAAACACCACTTATTTTGCATGGTGGCGAGGGCTTTTAGGGGCCTCCTAGCTATGGGCCTTTATGCCCAAGGGGGGGGGGGGGGGCAGTTTGCCATGTGGCCTTCTTATGTAGCTCTACCATCTGTGTCACCTCTCTCGCAGTCATTGCCATCTTTGTCTTCTCCTTCCTCGGCGTCATCATGGAGTCTCCTTCTTTCCCCCCTCGCCACCTATTGGTAATGATAGGGGGGAAATGGAAAACAATTGAGATAATTTAATTATTAGGGGGGGTAGTTCCTGTGCAAAAGGGGGGCAAGGAATTTACATCCTCTCCCCCTTAGAGAGCTCAAGATATCCTCATCTTAGAAGGAACTGATGATTTCATTCCGAAACCTATGGGGTATGGCCCCAGCATGTATTCACCGTGACACTCTAATCACAACAACTTATTGTATTTGATGTATCCGAGTCTAGCCAAGTAGCTTAAGTTTGGCTATCATTGCTTGATTGGTAGCGACAATTCCTCAAGAAAATAAATAATTCTCCATTGACTCAATCCATATCTTCATCTAAGCTGTGACATCTATTCCTTTTCCACCAAACTCGAGGGCCTTAACTTACTTGAGAATGAATTTCTTCTCTTGCATGTACACATTCCTGGGTGCAGAAGGTGCCTGGCAAACAATCAAGCCATACCATTTAGGTTA
Organism: Lygodium microphyllum; assembly: GCF_053477565.2. NCBI lineage: Eukaryota > Viridiplantae > Streptophyta > Polypodiopsida > Schizaeales > Lygodiaceae > Lygodium > Lygodium microphyllum. The sequence goes on along the minus strand of NC_141163.1, from coordinate 38,881,043 downwards.
TTCTCTTTAGGATATGTCTATGAACCATACATTAATTTATCATGTAGCATTAGGAATTTTTGCTCTGATACCAACTATAACGTGCTGGCTGTCAAAGCATGTTTTTAGCAATCCATTGAGAGATGAGTCTAAGCGATGCCGCTTGGCACTCCCATAGAATGTTACACTATTTGTCACCTAAGGTTTCTCGAGTCTGCTTTGCAATGGAATGTCTGGGGCCCGAAGGCCCACAACCCACTAGGATTGACCTGAAATTTGGGCTTCCTAGTGGCCAAGGTCTCCTAATAGCATTTTAGCATCGGCGGGTCTTGGATAACCTACTTTACATGGAGATACGCAAGCCGAAGCAGACCCATGCCGCAGTTGGTTCAAAGAGAATGGGAAACATGAGGGATATGCCACTCAACCTCTCTGTCCATAGGGCATAGTCCCATTTCAATCCCCTAAAATGCCATGACTTGGGGTTCTAGGCCAACAATTCCTAAGGGTTGGCAGACGTCGATAAAACCTTGTGAGAAGCCTCCCAGTTCTCTGAGACCACCCTACCATAGGACAGACTCATCGGGGGTTCCATCCACCTAATTCCCTCAGTATGCATTCTTTAGTTATCTAATTAGATCCTATCACATTTATGTGAGATTTATGTGTGACATTTAAAATCAACTTCATTAATTAAGCCTTATAAGGAATAAGGTTCGTTCGCGTAATTTATGGCATAGACACAAATATAGGGCAAGCAATCCTTTGACAAACAAGTTCAATTCATTAACTTATCTTCACATCATTCTTTGTCTCTTGCCCATACATGATAAATTATGTATCCCTTCTGTCCAATAGAAGTTCCCGGTCCAAATCACATGGAACCATAATTTCCATCCTTTACCTAGAATAGGATCTTCCAACTCCAAAGATGTTGGGCTCACAGAAGTCTTCAACTCCGTTTTGGACTAGGCAAGGGGTGTCCAAAGCTCCACTGACCCCAAGGGACCTAGGAGTGAGACAAAACTTCCGTGGTTGGCCTTTTCACCACTCGACCTTCGATGTGTAAATCAAACAGTTCCCTCTCGAGTTGAAATGCGGTGTGACCTTGGAGATGATCCACCCGCTCAAAATATCCCTATTTAACTATTCCAATTTAGAATCAAGCACAAACAAGGCAATTAGCTCTAATATCATTTACCACAAAAACATCCCTTTATTTCCTCATGTCAACTTGTAATCACTGACCCCTGCCATGCATTTGCCATCACCCACAAGCACTTGGAATAATCATCCAACCAATAATACAAAAATCAATTGAATGTAAAAGCATTTAGGACGTTGCTTGATCAATCAAACAATGGTATCCTTTTCCAAACATTGTAGGAATAGTAGGCATAACCTTTCAATCGTGTATTTGCTCTCCCCCTTGGAACCAAGAGCGGTTCCATGTAAAATTTACTGAACACACCCTTCTTTTGACTAAGGCATATGTTAAGGTTTCAAACACTATACAAGACATAAGTTTCATTAATCACTTACATGGATCGATAATCTAGCCTTCTTCCCAACAAGTACAAAAGCATTGGTCTTTCCTTCAACTTAGGCTTTCCTCATCCTTGAGTTCTTTATTTTCCCTAGAGCTGTTGTTGCATCTAGCATATCCTCGAATAGGATTGATAAACATATTCACTATGGGATGAATCTCAAGGCATCATATTTTTAATCCTAATGATTGTTGTCTATACTAACTACACACAATTCCAAGATCCCAATGAACTAATAGTTCGTGATATTAGCAAGACTTTAATGCACGATCAAATTGTGTACCATCAATGTATGCTTCATATAATCTTGCCCATGCATGCACCATCTATGTGCATAACCCTATATGCTCTTTATGCTACCTATGATTTTGTCGCATAGCACTAGGATGCAATGATTGTGTTTGGATACAAGGGTTTGTTCAAACCTCAATGCCTCATATGCATAAATTTACATATGGTCATCCATGGTTACAGAAAGAATTATCCTAAAAATCCCCTACAAGTTCATAAACTATTGAAAAATAATTTTGGGTTACTTATTAAAATGAACTCATGCACATGCCAAGGTGATATAACCTATGTCTCAACGAATAGCAGAGATGGCAATTACTACTTGGATATTTGAACATGAATTATCCATACCCAACATTGTATTTGTATTTGCAAAAATGTCATGGCCGTGGCTCCATTGTTGGATGCGGGATTACTATTGGTGCGTGTCTCCCTCCATTTTGGGGCAATACTTTCAGCTTATGAATATCTCTCTCCCTCTCTCTCGTCAAAGAGAATAGCATGTCGGGGTGACTCTCTCCTATTGCGAAAAAGGGGGGAAGATAAACTCGCGGAGATGAGGCTAAGGGTAACTGCATGTGGTCACCCTCTAAGGAGGGGAAGCGTAATGGGATCCTTTAGACTCTCTCTCTCTCTCTCTCTCTCGGCAGCAACTAGTCGAGGTCTCCTCGAAGGCTTCTTATCTATCTTTCAATTACAGGGGGGGGACATGGAGTAGTGGTGATAACCACTACCTATTTCACATGGCGGTGAGGGATTTTTGGGGCCTCTCAGCTATGGGCCATCATTAGGAGAAATATGGACTCTCTTTTTTGCCCCTTAAGGAGTGAATAAACAAATATAGGCCTAACCAATGAGAGAGCTGGGATTCCAGATTCATGTAACATGAATCTTCTAGCCATATCTTGGACCAAATCTTCCCTCAGCAATAAAATAAGGGAAAAGGGGAGTACAAAGCTGTCACTTCTTGGAAGTTTGTGCCTCGAATTTTCATTTTCTTATTTTTTATGTTTGACTTTTCTTTTCTCCCCTTTTCAGTTTCCCCCTCTTTTTTAGGCGGAACTCAAATTTGTCATATCTCTTTCCCCGCTTCTTCTTTCCTGACGAAATTTTACAGCCTCACTGTTTCTTGCCATGTCTGTAACCCTGTAAAATTTCATTTGATTTGCACAAGCACAGAGAGAGATTCATGTGTTTCATGAGAGCAGAGCTTGTTTTACCAAAGCCCTAAGATTCTCTTCACAAAACTCTACAGGTATATTTTTCTCTTCCATAGATGTTCTATGGTAAAGTTTTATCTCGTTTGGAGAAAACCTGTGCAAGTTATGTGCATTCTCTGACATGTAATTTCTTTTGTTTTGATGCTCTAGGAGTCTCTTACAGTCAATAATAGTGACATTTTGAATACTCAACTTCTTCTTCAACATCTTAGGGTTTCTCTGTAAACAAAGTTACAGGTATATTGTCTTGTTTTTTTTGTTGCTCCACTGTTAAATTTTATCTCGTTTAGACAAAATGTATACAAGTTACATGCATACTGAGATTTCCTTTGTTTTTTTACTCCAAGAATCTCCGAGGGTGAAGAACAATGATTTATTAAGAACTCAACTTCTACAACATCTTTGGGATTTTGAACACTCAACTTCTTCTTCAACATCTTAGGGTTTCTCTGTAAACAAAGTTACAGGTATATTGTCTTGTTTTTTTGTTGCTCCACTGTTAAATTTTATCTCGTTTAGACAAAATGTATACAAGTTACATGCATACTGAGCTTTCCTTTGTTTTTTTACTCCAAGAATCTCCGAGGGTGAAGAACAATGATTTATTAAGAACTCAACTTCTACAACATCTTTGGGATTTTGAACACTCAACTTCTTCTTCAACATCTTAGGGTTTCTCTGTAAACAAAGTTACAGGTATATTGTCTTGTTTTTTTGTTGCTCCACTGTTAAATTTTATCTCGTTTAGACAAAATGTATACAAGTTACATGCATACTGAGCTTTCCTTTGTTTTTTTACTCCAAGAATCTCCGAGGGTGAAGAACAATGATTTATTAAGAACTCAACTTCTACAATATCTTTGGGATTTTTTGCAGAGAAAGCCACAGGTATATTGCCATTTTTTACTACTGTTCCATGGTTAAATTTCAACGCATTTGGACAAAGCCTATATAAGTTATATGTATGTGTTGACCCAATATTTCTTTTGTTTTTGTACTACAGGAATCTGTCAGTGAAGGAACAATGGTCTTGCTATAAGTCAACTTCTTGTTCAACATATCTAGGGATCTTTGTGAAAGAAATTACAGGTACAATGTTTCTTTTTTAAATTGATCCATTTAAATTTAATTTCATTTGGAGATAACATTTGCAAATTATACACATGTTAATAGGTAACTTTTGTATTTGGTTGTTACAGATGTCTTCACGGAGGAAAAATATCAGTAGCATACTTGCAGTGGAGGTCTTCAATAGGAAAGATAATGGCGGTAATTGGATTTGTGATAAGTATTATAAGTTGGATTGGATTTTGATGCACCCAAGTACTCGAGGGAGTTTCAAGGTCAAGCGCGAGGATGTTGCAAACCCTAGCAAACATTGGAAAGGTAGAATTCTAGAGTTCAGAAAAGTGTTTAATGGCACAAGTGCAGTAACAGAAGTGTTGATTCAACATGTTTATACGCATAAACAAATCTCTGTACACGACGAGAACAACATTGCAAATTATAAACAAAACAGTAAGTTGTTAAATTTTATCATTGATTATTCTTTTGTATCAGAGTTGTTTTTAAAAGTCTTTGCAGTATTCTAATTCAGTCTTGTTTGATTGACAGCTCTATATCCATCGACTTTGCATGAATGGCAGAATGTGGAATGTTTAAGCGGCAAGATACATGTTTGGCATGAAGAGATAGGTTCTTTGATCTATGATAATACCTCTACAAGTCAACTTGCCACTCAAAATATCTTTTTTTATAATTCATTGTATGTGGTAGAAAGCCAGAGATTGCAGCATGTCCCATTGCCGCCATTGTCTAGTGGTGAATGGTTCATTGGTAGCTTGGAGTTGTCAGGAGCTTGCAAGTCGAAGATAAAATCTGACATCAATAGTGCTATGAAACCCACCACAGGCTCCAAAGATGTGCATCTTAATTGGTTTATTCCATTCTCATTGTTTGCACATTTGTTTGGTTCATGTGATGTTTTGAAGAAAACAAAGATTACTTATCAATGCAAGTGTCCATCTGAGGAATGGATGAGTCAGCTATTGGGTGAGTCTTGGGAAGTCAAAAGAACACATTTTGATGAGACGATTGAGTGCAAGGTCAACCAATCTGATATTACATTCAGGTTAAACTTTTTTACTACTTTGCATACCTTGATTTAATTGACATAGGTCTCGCTTAGATGAATTGTTATGTTAGTCGCATTGATCACTTACCATTATTTTTGTTTTTATTACAGGTATTTCATTGCTAGACAAACTCTGTGCGTTCGCTTTCGATATAGAAGATGGTGACTTTTGCGAGGGGAGTGGATCAGCTTGGATCAAGATATCCGAGATGACACACATACAGCGCTCGTAGATGTGGTAATCTTGTGGAGTGGTCATAATCCTTTCGTAGTCAGTGCAGAGAGTCATTGGCCCATTTATTTTCTGAGACAAGAAATCCAATTAATGTCTAGTGAGCCCCTCTACAACTTCTATTTCAAGTTAGATAATAGAAAAGTCAGAACTCGTAGTGAGCAATCCATGACATGTAAACAATGTGCTTCTCCACATATCCTTGAGATAGTGGAATCCTTGTAAAAAAACTTTATAAAGAGCGAATACATACCTTTTTTGAACTTCTGAGTACTTTAAATTTTAGTTTACTGTGATCCAAGCGTGCGATAATACATACTGTAATTACTCAATCGTGCAGTTAAAAATCATAATTAAATTGCAGGTTAGAGGTCTATAATCTAGAGAATATTGTCTTTGCACAATGATATATTGTAGCGCATCTCTGCTGCTCGTTTATTACATTTTAATATTAAATTGGATCCAAAGGGAATTTCAAGGCCTTTTAGATTTATTTTCTTTAAAAAATTATATATTTTCTCTTGTTAGACTTGAATATACTCAGCGACCCAAACATATTCGAGGATATAATAATGTAGAACGAAGCATTTGTCTGTATGAGTAATTTTAACAGTGACTTTAAAGTACTGAAATAAAGAAACTAAGGTAAGAGTTTTAATTTGAAACTTTAGAATTAATAACTTTATAAAGAACCTTTATTTAAAACCCTAGACACATAAAAGCTATAACTCCAAACTCATTTTCGCTTTCATTCTCCACTTCCCTACACTTGTGCTCTCATTCCTTCTCTCTTTGTGTGCCATGGCTACCACTCCCGCCTTCGCCGCATGGATCAGTTCCACATGCTACACGCACATAGGGGACCAGATATACCCTAGGTTTTGCGTGACCTTGAGTCTAGAGAGCTCGCTTTCCGCTGTAGACCCTGACTCTAGTATACTAGCATCGTTTTGTGATGCAGTGAACCCTCTCACTTGCTCTATTCCTGACTCCACTCTCAGGTGGGTTCCCATGGATTTTTTGTATAGTTTGTGTGCCGGATCCAGCCATGCAAAGGTGATAAGTCGAGCCCTGGTGCATGTGGGGCAACATCTCCGCGCTAGAGCAGTGCCCACCTCGTCACAGGACCACGTCACGATGGATCTCATTGAGAGGGATGCCGCCTTTGCCATATATGTTATGTGCACTGAGGTGCAAGAGGACAGTGACGAGGACATCGACGCACCCTCTCGGCCACTATTAGAGTACTTTGAGAGGGAGCCTGAGGAGATCACTCTCGATCTGAGTGTTGAGGTAGCACAGAGCCTGGCCATTGTGCACCCACCTCCCTGCCCTGATGAGATGCCCACGAGCGAAGAGCCACCCCTCTCTTCTCTCCATGCTATCACCATCGAGGGGGTGGAATATCTACTCATGCAGGATGTGCTAGAGTTGTTGGAGCTTAGGGAAGAAGAACTATACTGTATCATGGTGCGTGATGCACCTAGTGATTTCATAGATTTTGATTTACAGGATGCCCCACCACATGTTGATGAGGTGGCTCGTTATGATGGCACGAGCATCGATGACATCTCTGCCATTGTGAGCATCCAGGAGCAGATTGAGGATGCGGCGCCACAGTATCAGATCTCTGATGAGGAGTTCGAGTGGTTGCAGGAAAGCCTTTTTGGTCCTCGACCCGACTATGCAGTGCCTACCCAGGAGAGAGACGAGGGCAGCCCAGTGGCAGGAGCAGACCTGGATGCTCCATTACAGCGGCAGATAGATGATGCAGAGAAGGTAATGTTCTCGGTTTCATATGAAACTTAACCAGTAGGGCCTCTAGGGCATCAGGAGCACACACATGTGTTTTTGTCGGGATCGGGCCCCCAGAAGTGCCCTGGCCGGAGGCTCGCGTCTGGGGGCCTGAATCTGCAGATTCAGGCCCCCAGACGCGAGCCTCCGGCCAGGGCACTTCTGGGGGCCCGATCCCGACAAAAACACATGTGCAGATTCAGGCCCCCAGACGCGAGCCTCCGGCCAGGGCACTTCTGGGGGCCCGATCCCGACAAAAACACATGTGTGTGCTCCCGATGCCCTAGAGGCCCTACTGGTTAAGTTTCATATGAATATGATTTATATATCTTCAGCACACTCCATGCATAGTGAGTCTGATACTGAACTTGTGTGTTGCAGGAGATTGTCTATATAGATGAGTTTTCATCTAGGCAGGGTGGCCGATCTGGTAGCCAAGGAAGGGTGCAAGACTCGGCATTGAAGGAGTATGTTGGGCAGCTTGTCAACGACATTATTGTATTTCATAAGACATGCTCCCCTGCTTTTGCAGAGAACTTCTTGAAGTTGAGGGCACTAACAAAGGCTGGGCCCTTCAAGACCATCCCGACCAACTCCAGCCTGGAGAAAGTAGTGTTGCTTCGACGTTCGAAGCTTCTCTACTTATTCACGAGTACTAGGTCTGGCCCACTTTTCTCCATGGTGGCCCGTGGCATGGTTGCCGGTGTTGAAGACCCCACTGTCATTAGACAGGAACTATTGGGGCAAAATGTATTGTTGCCTATGATCAAGAATAGCTCTGACCATGGGGAGCCTAGCTCCAAGAAGCCTAGGAGAGAATAGATGTACTTATTGCCTACTGATATCGCATCACTGATGTAGTGCACTTTGTAATCTTCTCTTCAAGTAATGAAAACTGATGTTTGTTGGATTCGCGTGCAATGTAGTTTGTGATACGTGTCATTTACTGTTTTTTTTACTTGAATGTTACATTTATTTATCGAATTTATACGTAACACGATTCGTACCCTAAATTTAATACACAGTGCTTTATCGAATTCGTGCGCAACATGTATTTGTTCGAACGCATGTAACGATAACTCAACGACGTAAATAAAATAAATATCAAGTGACTAAACAAAAATAAGACGCGCCAAAAACTTTGTATTTGTATTAATAATAATTTTACATGGGGTCCATTAGGACCAAGGCTTTACAAAATGTCTTCAGAAGCTACATTCCATGTGCTTTTGAGTTTGTACACCTCTATCCTTGCTGACCTCCGCGAGGACTATCTTTCCATCGCCGAAAGAACCTGACTATCCGCAGATCCCTCTCGGTGACAGTGACCCTCCTTGCATGCACCGCTGCATAGACTGAGTCTCCAAATAAGTCGACGAGGTAGGCTTCAGCAGCTTCTTATAGTGTGAGGAGGGCCTGGGCAGTCCAGCGATCCGGTTGTTTCGCGCGTGATGTGTTTGGAAACTGGTTCCTGTTGTTCATGATCAATATGCCCTCCATGATCTCCCGCACCAACTTTTGGAATGGAGCCTTCGGTATCAAGAGGTGAGTGGTCTTCTGGTAGTGGCGGATCTCGCGAAGAGCCACTGTGCCTGGCTTCCATCGACGCTTGCGATGCTGGCGTGGTGGTGGTGGTGGTGGAGCTGGAGGACGTGGCTGCCGTATGGAATTTCCAGGGGGGTATCTCCGGGCCGCTTGCTTGGTGCGTACCATGTCTTCTAGGAGAGAGAACTCAGAACTCAAAAGTGAAATGTGTAAAATGAGGTGAAACTTTAAACTTATAGCCAAACTTTTCAAAAACCCTAAAATTTCAATTAATGAATCCACGCTTAGGAAAAATATCACCAGTGCTCCGATTCACATGAAATTTTACCTGTAGGCTCCTCAAGGACACATCAACCATCCAAATTTTTTTTGGCCCCAACAGAAGCCTCTGGATCACCTGTCCGGAGGCTCGCGTCTGGGGCCCTAAATCCCCAGATTCAGGGCCCCAAACGCGAGCCTCCGGACAGGTGACCCAGAGGCTTCTGATGGGGCCAAATTTTTAATATAAATGAGTTTTTCTAATGCCCAGCATGAGGGTGAAGTTTCACCAGATTCCGATTTATAAATTTGACGGTTCAATCTTTTTTTGAAAATGCGTTAACTGCATTATACTGCACTGATAATGTATTGTCAACCTCGCAACTGTAGATTAAATGTATTGATAATGAGTGTGTGCAACTGCAGATTAAATGTATTGTCAACCTCGCAATGCGAAACATTGGAAACTTAAAAATTGACAAAAAATAAATCATGGGCAAAATGGTATATCGCATCAGATATACTGTTGCCAAACCACTAAATATAGTAAGGATATAGTGCATCGGCCCATGTACAACTGATCACCGACGTGTACGTGGTTGCACATTGAATTTATCCTCAACAAAACTACTTACAAAATTGGAAACTTGAAAATTCACACAATGCGAAACATGGTCAAAATAGAATATCACATATTGGATTTAGCATTGCGAAACTATGAAATACACGGTAGATAGTGCATCGCACCAAGTACGACTAGAGCTAGGGAAAATTTAGCTCCATTTTGCAGGCCACTACTATCAAATACTTGAAGGTCTATTGGAAAGATAACCCAAAACTAAGATCCTTACAATCTACAACCAAACCTGAGCTAAAAACATAGATCCAATTACAAGGTAGCTTCTCAAAGCATATTGTTGACATTAAGATTAAATGCATCCTTGTTATTGCGGATCCTGCGAACAAGAACCAGATCTATGGGCTTAATAGTGATACGTCGGGCATGAATGGCTAAAAGTTGACCATCACTCATTAGATCAATCAAGTAGCTTTCAACTGCTTCTTGGAGAGCAAGCAAGGCTTGGCTTGACCATCGCCCCACATTCCTTGCCTGGTTCCTCGAAAAGAACTTGTGATGATGCCCTGACTGTAGATCTTGCAGTATTTCTCGCACCAACCTGGAGAATGGTGCCTTAGGAATAATCAAGTCGGCACTCTTCTGGAATTTCCTTATCTCGCGTAGCGCAGCTGTGCCTGGTCTCCATCTTCACTTTTTATGTGTTGGAGGGCGTGTATTACGAGTTGGAGCAGTAGTGGGAGGTGGAGCAGCTGGAGCATGTGGACCACCATTTCTGGACAATGGCGAACCATCATTATCGACCATACTAGGGCCACCATTGTTGGCCACAGTAGCGCCACCATTATTGGCTGCAGTAGGGCCACCGTTATCGGTCACCAGGGGATCTTTGTCACTCACAGTACGCTCACTAGATTCGGAAGAGTGTTGAGCTCTTGCTCTCGCAGGCGCCTTTTTGATAGGAAGCTTGGAACATGCCATGGCTGTGATAATGAAGGATAGAAAGGTGGAGGGTAGAGTGGAGAGCAATGGGAAAAAATGAAAGGAGAGACGACTTAAATACGAAACTTTCAAACTTACTGTGGTGTAAATGAATTTTAAATTTATCATTTCATTTCATTTCTCCACCCCATCCCTACCTCTCTCTATCTCCTGACACCCCCCTCATGCCCCCCCTCTCTCTCTAGGCCAATGAATGTTCCAATGTTTAGAATTTTCATATCTTTGTCTTAGGATTTCAAAATGGACTTTTCATAATTAAAAAACAAAGTTCGAAATCGACTTTGAAAAATATAGTGACAAACCTTTGAAATTTTAAAGAAAATTTATAAGACATCTCATGTTAGAGATATGAGTATTGATGTGTCATATCCTTGGGACTTGTGCTCTCTTGCGGACTCTAAATGCATCAAAATTATTATCTTTATCTAGGTCTCCATTTTTTGCCATCTCTCTCTTGGGTTGCCAACCATTCTGCGTGCCGTTGTCTAGCTGTGCTGTTTTCATATCTTGCTTTTCTCACTTCATATATTGCCCTACTTATAGATTCTGCTTGAGATGTTTTGGACTTCTTTTCTTTTTCCTCGTATCGTATCTCTAGTCTCCTATACCACCATTGGAATAATTGCCTCATAGAATTGGAATCATTGATGCCACCTCCATGATCAGTTGCCTTTTGAAAAGCACAGCGAGCTTGCCAGTGAGATCTTTCCATGCCTTGAGTTGACCATATTGCCAAACTTCCTTGATCTGCAAAGTATGGACCATGTGCTTCAAGTATATGCTGCACAAGAAAAGAGATTATAAACACAAAGTAATTCGAAATGATGATTTTTTTTTGCAATGGTGATAATACTGACCATGTAGTGTGTTATGCTATTTGTAGTCCATGCCTCCACCATGGACTTATGAAATTTAGCAGCTGTCTCTTTAAATGCATTGGCATCACCATCCATAAACCCCAACTTCTGTAAGAGAGCTGCTAATCTATCTAGGTGTATCCACACTTCTGCCTTCGCAATCCTCGTTCATCCCCCATTGCTCCAATCTGAAACAGCAAGGTGCAACTTTTTCCATGCTTCGTACTTCTCTGGTTGTTTTACTAGTATATTGCCTTCCTCATCTCGAGGTGGAGATAAAAACTTCCTAGCCTTGGGTCCGCCAAAGCATGGTTTACAAGGAACATTTCCACTCTTCCCCGATTTTTTCTCGTCCTTTTTTATTTCTACTTGGCCTCCGTGCAATCCAACTTCAGAGAGGACTTGTTCTACCTTCTTGCATGTAGCATCAGATTCTGACACGGGCTGCATCTTGTATGCAAAGCATATATATTCATATACTAGCTTCTCAATTATTCTAACCAAACAATGCAATGTGCAAAAGTGAACCCTTGTTAGTGGTATTTCCAAAATAGGGCGCCAGTTTGGATCCACTGGAATTAGCATTCCATTTCTCATGACTTTCTGATCACGTGTCGGAGCACCTTGTTGTCCTGCCTTGGCAAGCCATTCTTTCTTTCCATCTTTCCCTTTCTTCCTAGTTTGCATGCAGTATATGCACGGAAATTTTGCATTTGCTGCATTTGATAAACCAAACATACACTTCAATGTTTTTAAATCACCTGCAAGATGCCATTCAACTTGATAGTCCCCAAACCCCTCAACATGTAAAACTGCTCCATTATTTTGCTGTTGAATAACACTGGGTATATTAGTGAGGTTAAAAAAAACTTTAAGTACTTCATGGTCCTCCTTTGGTACTTCAAATGCTGCAAGCCACCATATTTCATTCTCCGATTGTACACTGAAGTATAAAGGATGTTTTTCATCGATGTTGGGATCCAATGCTTGATTCATAAGTGTTATACTCACACGCTCAAGTTTTTGCCCCTTGATAATCTCACTCTCATCAAGTTTGAGGACAAACTTAAGCTTGCCTCTACATTCTTCCATAGACATATTGTAAAACTTGACCATAGCAATCTGAACCCTACATATATCCAATACAAAGTTGTTGGATGCATTCAATACAAAGGCAACTTCTTTGGAACCATACTTCAATATGTGTGTGCGTTCCAGATGCGTAGGCTCACCAATTAGTTCTAAAACTTTCTCATTTAGTTGTTTTCGAGCCTTCTTCACGTGAAATGGTTTTGGCAGAGGCATTACTCACTTAGTATTGAAGACTTGCTTAAAACCTGTATCCAATTGTTGATAGAGCATACTATATGACTCAGAACTCATTCCCACCTTGTCACATAATCCCTGAGCATCTGTAGCAGTAAACAAGTTGCTCACATCCCTAAGACGTTCACTAGCAACACCATCCACAATGTCCCTGAATTTACGATTTTCCAATGCATTTTTTACCATATTCTTGCTAAGGACTTTGGCAATAGTATCATTCTCTGCATGAGGAAACATATTTCTCATTGTAGTAGATTGAGCATATATCCATCTATGATATTGTCCACTTCCTTTGGCTAATTGGCCAATTGGTTTAACGGATCGGATGCGCCGACGTGCCCCTTTGGTTTTTAAAGTGGGCCCAATCTCCAAAGTTTTTGTGAGCTTCCTCTCTATGTTTTGATTCTCCTTCTCCAAGTCATTGACTTTAGACTGTAACTCCATATTCTGCACGTGTGTAGCATGCATAGCATCTTCAATGACAGACATTGCTTGTTGTAGGTTCTGGTTCTCTCTATCCTTCTCAGCCAATAATCTATCCTTTTCCATCAAAGACTGCATATTCCCTTGTAATCTTGTCTGCATATTTGTCAAGGTTTGATGAGCCCCTGCTATTCCTTGTGTGACAAGTGTGCATGTGTATCCATACAATCCTTCATTGCCTTCACAAGCAAACTTTACAAATGATGTAAGCCCTTCAAATTGTGGTGGCCTTCGAGTGAGTGGATCAGGTGGATAAATGCACCCATCAACCCAAAGGTCCACATTTTTTTTCCCTGCATTTCTTTCTTGTTGCATCCTGCATCTTATTGCATCATCTCTTTCCACAGTTCTTTTGAACATTGGTGCATATTCATCCTCCAATTGAAAGTGAATATCTCTCTTTCTCTTGGTACATCCTGCACCTGCATTCTGCAAAAAAAAAAGTATGCAAATGTTAACTTGGATTAACATTCAAATAGCAGAACTACACCCCTTTGATTCACTATATCTGTGTTTTTTTTAAAACCCAGTTGGTTCTTGTCTCTTTCTCTTGCTTTCAGTCTTGATAGACCCTAATCAACCCCTAATCAGCCTGTAATCTTGGCTTTTAATCTACCTCTAATTAGCATCAAATCTTATCTTCTGTTCTATCCAAAATATTCTCTCTCTCTCTCTCTCTCTCTTTCTCTCTCTCTCTCTCTCAACAAAAATTCATCAAGGAAACCCTAAACACATTCATACTGAAGCTTGGCTAGTGGAAAACAATAACATCATCTTATCTTCTACCCTAATTTACTATCTGTCACTCTATCACTTATTTTCTTTGTTCATCTCACACAGTCCTCTCTGTCCCCCCCCTTCTCCCCTCCTCTCTCTCTCTCTCTCTCTCTCTCTCTCTCTCTCTCTCTCTCTCTCTCTCTCTCTATGAATTGATGCTTAAGGAATGAACAACAACTGTGAAGAATAATAACATCACAAAGATTTAAAAAATAAAGATACCTCCATTATCACTGGATTGCTTGTAGTATAGACTGTTGAAGACGGAGATTTCTTACTGCATATTTCTGAAGAGGAAGATGGCTTGTAGTAGGGTAGAGTGTGTTGTAGATAGAGATTCTTTGATTTCAACAAATGGTATCAAAACTACTCCTCAATGCTGCTTCAGAAGAACTCGTATGCAAGAAACCATATTCTGGAGGGAAAGAGAAGAATGCACAAAATTTGGGACAAAACTAGAGCTTTCTGAGGGAATGAAAAAATGCCCAGAAATAGGTATATACTTGTCCAAAAAAGACGAAAATTTACAAGGAAACTCTTGAGTCAAAAAGGTGTCTCTGGGTAAAAAATAATCTTAAAATATGATGTGTACGTCATTTTATATCGTTTTTTAACTTCCGCCCTTTTAAGAAGCGAGAATGAGAATGATTGAAAAGTCATGAGGGCACTAAAGAGGGCATTAAAGAGTCATGAGGGCGTTAAAGAATGATTGGCTGCGTTTTTAGAAAAAATAGAATTGTATTTTTTTAGTTATGAGGATTTTGAGAAAAAGTGACCTTATCCTGCAGTTTGGGAATAAAATAATAGGTGAAATCTATTGAAAACACAAAAACGAGATTTTCTTGATTGTAGAAGATCTCTTTTTATAATATTATTTTGGAATCTCTTTTTAGAGAGGAGAGGTGAGAGAAACCCCTTAAGGGGCAAAAAAGAGAGTCCATATTTCTCCTAATGTATGCCCAACGGGGGGTTTTTGTCACATGGCCTTCTATAGCTCTACCGTCTGCATCACCTCTCCCTCAGTCGTCGTCGTCTCTATCTTCTCCTTTTCTGGTGTCATCACGACATCTCATTCTTTCCCCCCTCGCCACCTGTCAGCAATCACAGGGGGGAAAGAAACAATTTGAGATAATTTAATTATTCATCATTAAGTGAAAATCGTACTTTTTGCATCGCAAAATTGGTTAAACTAAAAAGGTAGGGGTAAAAGTTTGAATCAAGTCCATGAGAGTCATGAATGCTACAATAATTGGGTTAATTATGTTTAGGTATTGCAACAATAGGCCGGGTTTTGGGCTCTCATAATCCTTTAGAGAGATGTAGCTCACATATGCATTAGGCCGATGACTTCGTGTTCCTCGTACAATAGAAAAACACAAGCCTCTGTTTATAATTTGCATAAGTGCATTGAAAGGAAATTCCCAAGAGTAGAAATCCATATTGCATCATCGTCCTAGGAAAGACCCACATTATATTACGCAGTATTACGGACCGTTTCAACAATACTACTAGTGAGACATCTTAAAGGTAGTTATAAGACATGCATATGAAGCATTAACCTTAATTGCTCAGGTAGTTCAATGAGCTAGGACAACTTCCATCCCGAGAACTATCGGCGAATATAGATCCAATTGGATAATTTCTCGCTCCTATCATGCAAGAGTGGGGTCGGGAAGAAAGTATTCCCTAACCCTCGGAGGATATTGAAATTTTCGCCAAGGCAAGAAGGTCAAACACTAAGTGTCAAGTTAAGGGACCCCCACCTTAGTAGACGTCTCGAGCACTCACCTGCACCTTTATTTGTGCTTGTAAATTTAGGAACACTGCTTCTATTAAAAAAAAGAGATTGTGTAACCCCAAACTCATAAATGATAATAGTGGATTAGGTTGAGAACTTTTGGAGGGCGCACCAAACCACCCCCAGTTGGCTGCCAACCCTAGCCAAGGGGGTTCTAAATAGCTGTCATGGGAATGTGGACCGAACCCGACACGAGAGGTCTCTCCGCGGATTGGTTTGAATATAGGAGGACGCTTGGATGCCATGGGGGGCTCTGACTATAAATTCCCTGCCTCTGGGTCCTACTCGAATGATCAACACGACTTGGGATAGATTCTCAAGGGGCCCTTCTTAATTGTACAAGGTGGAAACTTGGTGGAAATAAAGTGCATGCTTACGGATTGCGAATATTGTCCCTTTTGAACAAGATTCATATCTTTGATAAATTGCTAATATTAAGTACTTCCAAGGAACCTCTTTGAATTTGTTTTCGTGTCAATGCCATAAGATTACGTGAATGAACCCTGTCCTTTAAAAAAGCTAATTAAGGAAGCTATTTTTACATGTCACACCTAAAAGTGATAGGGCTAATTAGACAACTAAAGTACGCCAAGTGAGTGAAGCGGGAGGGCGGAAACCCTGACGAGTTTGTCCTACGGCAGGGTGGTCCGAGAGAATTGGGAGGCTTCTCACAAGGTTTTACTGATGATCGATGCTTAGAAATTGTTGGGTTAGAACCGCAATTCATGCCATTTTAGGGGACTGGAATGGGACTATTCCCTATGGGCAAAGAGGTGGAGCGTTGGATCCCTCTCGTTTCCCATTCTCTTTAAACCAAGTGTGGTATGGGTCTGCTTCAGCTTGGATATCTCTGCGTAAAGTAGGATGTCCAAAACCCAAAGCTAGAATGCTATCAGGAGACCTTGACCACTAGGGAGTCGAGTTTTAGGTCGATCCAAGTGGGTTTGGCCGCAAACTTTCTGTTGCAAGGCGAACTCGAGATAGGCGAGGAACCCTGTGACATTCCATGGGAGTGCTAGGCGGCGTTGCTTAGACCGATGGACCACTAAAAAATGTGCTTAGATAGCGGATAGGCAGGCATGTTACAATTGATATCAGAGCTGACCAACAATTAAAATAGTTAGAAAAAAAAATCGAGAAGAGAGAGGCGATGTTTTTAGTAGGAAATGCTTTTCTTTCTTTTCACTGACTTGTGGATTGCTGCCACTTCCAGACTTACGAGGCATGGAGTAGGTTCCTCATATTTCATATCATGTTCAAGACAGCTATGAACTCTTCAAGCTATCACAGACGGTCTGACATGATGGGGATCTTGAATTGGCTCTATAACCCCTCACCATTGTATGTGGAAAGGCATTGGACTTGGAGCACGGGATACTGCTACATAGACGCCACTCGACTCACCTATCTTCGAAACAATTTGAAGAGGTTAAAGTGGTTGGAAGACTTGAAGATTATCAAGGTATTCATATTTCATCAGGCTTGTATGAACTCAACCCTACACATCGGATGCCGGCAAGTCGATCAGAACTACTACATCTACAAGGGGGTGGTTAAAATTTTGCCGGTGGACAGAATTAAAGTAATGGGGTGAAAAGAACGTCATGGCTATCAAAAAAAGGGATTTTCGAAACTTCCAATGACTTATCGCTTCCTGAGAATCCATTCCCCAAATCCATACTACTATTCTGTCCCTATAGCTGATTCCAATAGGGAATTATTAACCTAGCATTAATGTAACTCCTAAGAAGAAAATCATCTTAGGACAAACCCTATCTATTCCTGAATAATTGTACATGAGGCTTACATTTCCCTATGGTTAAATAAGAATTTTATGTTTATTTGAATGGTTGCATGGTTGCAATGGAAAAATATGTGCGCCTTGATTTAAGTTGTATAGGGGTGTGTAAATGCAGTCCTAACACGAGAAAGTTTAAATGTAATCAGATACATCCCCAAGTGCAGATCTAGAACCTTGCTACCGCACTAAGCCCAATAGAGGTACAAGAGAAGAAGTTTCTTCTCAAACAAATGAAACCACCAGAATTTGATGGAAAAGGGAAGACTGTTGAAGCTGATGTTGAAATATGAATTGAATCCATGGAGGGCTATTTTAGTGCAGCCAAAATAGCACATGTGAACCAAGCCATGATTGCTAAGCTCAAGCTCACCGGCGAAGCTAGGCTATGGTGGAAGCAATGGTGTAAAGACAAAGCAATCACTAAAAGCACAATAACTTGGGAAAAACTAAAGGAAGTAGCACAAGGAAGGTATATGCCACCTGCGTATAGAACTCAAAAAATGAATGAGTTCTTTAAGTTAAGGTAGTTGGGCCTATCTTTGGAAGCATACTACTTGAAATTTGTTTCCTTGCTGAAATACGCTCTGACAATGAGTATCCCCCAATAGATCTCAAAGTTTTATGATGGGCTAAATCCACCGATAAACACTCGGTTGGAACCAATGTGTCCTTCAAATTTGCAAGATGCATTGATAAGAGCAGGACCTATTGCCCAAGAAGTCCAGCCAAAATCCAAACCTTGGACTTTCGGAGATCAAAATTCGGGGATGTTGAGAGCTCAAATTAAAAGGGCACAATGATAGGGTCAAGGCCAATGGAAGAAGCCAAGAGAAAATGCAATCAATGACTTTGTCCCCACTCAAAGAAGTGATCAAAACCTGCGTTGTTTCCACTGCAATGAACTTGGGCACTTCAAAAGGGAATGTCCCAAGCTTAACGAGGACCGCCGTCAAGGGAAATTTGGAGGCCAAGTTAGGGCTACCCGTGGTTGCTGACGTGTAGCATTGGGAAGGGCAAAAAATTCCAATATTACCACTAAAGTATTAGATGAAGAAGAAGATCCGTGCATGGAAATCAAGATTGAGAGGGCAACCGTTCATGCTGCTCTCCATAAGAAGGGGTCAAACTACTAATTCTCGGTGATTCACTTCTAAGGTAAGAAATTCAAAACCTTGATTGTCTGTGGTAGCACTCATTATTTCATTTCACCAACTTGTGCAAGAATGTTAGGGATAGCCACTATAGCTGCACCCACTTTTCTTGTCGAACTAGTAAATGGGCGAGAAATCACTTGCACCAGACAAACTGCTAAGGTGGAATTCCTACTCGAAAATGATCCCACAACTATTAAGTTCAGAGTAATGAATATAGGTATCCATGAATGTCTACTTGGGATGTATTGGCTACTCCCCAATGATGCTCACATTCATTGTGGAAAGGGCCAAGTCTCCTTTTGGAATCCTAAGGGTGAGCTAGTTACAACACAAGGTGAAGCAGGCAAAACAAAGATCCAGCTAGCTAAGGCAACATGAATAGTTCAAGGAATAAGGAAGGGATTTCCCATCTACCTAATCAAGCTAAACAAACCCGATTAGGCAGAGGACACTAATGAATCATCATGGCTAAAGGAATATGTGGATGTGTTCCCAGAGGAATTGACTGAATTGCCACCACCTAGGGAAGTGGATCATGAGATTAAGCTAATCCTAGGAGCTTCTCCAATTGCGAAAGGGCCCTATAAGATGTTCATTCTCGAGGCCATTGAGTTAAAGGAACAACTCAAAGGACCAAGGGTACATACGCCCCAACAGTTATACTTGGGGAGCTCCAGTCTTGTTCCAAAAGAAGAAGGATGGTACACTTCGACTTTGCATTGATTATAGAGGCATGAACCAAGTAACCATCAATAATAAATACCCCATTCCAAGGATAGATGAGTTACTCGATCGACTGTAGGGAGCAAAAATCTTCTCCAAGATTGATTTAAGGTCAGGGGATTATTAGATTCGCATCAGGGGATGAGGATATTCCAATGACGGCATTCAATACCAGATATGGTCATTTTGAATTCACAATAATGTCTTTTGGATTGACTAATGCCCCTGCCATCTTTAACGAGCTAATGTAGGACATTTTTAGACCACACCTCAACGATTTTGTATTCGTCTTATTTGATGACACCTTGGTTAATTCCAAGGAGGAGGCGGATCATGAGTCCCAAGTTTGCATCATCCTTGAGACCATGAGGACTCATAAGCTCTATGCTAAGAAGAAAAAGTGTGCCTTTCTAAAAAGGCAGATTGAATATCTCGGATTTATTGTGTCAAATGAAGGGATATCTGTAGACCCTACCAAGGTTAAGGATGTTCAAGAATGGTCTCCACCGGCTACTATTAAATAAGTGCATAGCTTTATTGGATTAACAGGTTGATACAAGATCTTCATTAAGGACTATGCTTTAATCACAGCCCCCCTCACAAATTTGCTGAAAAAGCAAGTTGCAATAGTGTGGACACCCTCTAAACAAGCAAGTTTTGATCAACTCAAGCATAACTTGGTGACAGCACCGATTCTGAAGCTCCCTGACTTAAGCAAGGAATTTGAAGTAGTCACGGATGCTAGCACACTTGCACTGGGCTGTGTACTAATGCAAGAAGGTCATCCCATAGCTTATTTCTTGCGGAAGCTAAAAACCCATGAGAGGAATTATGCCACCCATGACTTGGAATTGCTAGCAATGATCCACGCCCTCAAACTTTGGAAACATTACTTGCTTGGTAATAAGTTTTCTTTAATAACGGACCATAAGAGCCTTAAATGGACATTCACCCAGACCGACCTCAACATGAGGCAACGTCATTGGATAGAAGTTCTACAAGAGTATGATTTTGAGATCAGGTATCGACCTGACAAAAAGAATGTGGTCGTTGACCCTCTAAGTCACAAGGCATTCCTCAACTCTCTTATCATGGAGGAACCCTCAATGGCCAAATCTTTGGAAACTATGGTGTCAATGCCTAGCAACCCTATTCTTGAATTACCCAAGGAAGAAACTAGCCATGATTCGGAATATCTGGAGATGATAAAGGAAATTTTGGGAAGGGACCAAAACCCGAGACTTAAGGTCAAATATCAATATTTCTCCGTCAATGAGGGACTTGTCTATTTTAGGACAAGATTATGCATATCCTTGAGCAAGAAACTCAAACAGAGAATACTTTGGGAAGCACATGACTCCCCCTTTTCAGGCCATCCCAGATATGTCAAGACCCTCCACACGGTCAGAAAGAGCTACCATTGGGGAAGGCTTAAGGGAGACGTGCTTAAATATATCACGGAATGTTTGTCTTGCCAGTGCATCAAGGCAGAACATGTCAAGATGCCTGGGAAGCTACAACCTCTAGACATCCCCCAAATGAAATGGGAATTTATTAGCATGGATTTTTTTGTTGGGTTACCCTCAATGCAAGGGGGCTACAACTCAATTATGGTTATAGTAGATATTCTCACCAAGGTTGCACACCTCATTCCAGTCAAGACAAATTATAAATCTTCAAATATTGCCAGACTATTCATCAAGGAGATATTTCGGCTCCATGGGTTGCCTAGAAGGATCGTTAGTGACCGTGACTCCCTCTTCACATCTCACTTCTAGAGAGGGATATTTGGGGCCATTGGGACTCAAGTTTGTTTCAACACAGCCTATCACCCTCAAACTGACGGCCAAACAAAGAGGGTCAATCAAGTCATTGAAGATATCCTTAGAGCTTATTGTTGTCGTGAACCCAAGAAATGGATTCAATATCTACCATTAATGGAGTTTTCCTATAATGCTTCCTACCAACAAAGCATCCAAATGACACTTTTTCAAGCATTGTTTGGGCATGATTGCCGTTCCCCATTGAACTTTTCATATCCTACTTTAAGAGTAGAAGCTTCCAATGAAATGCTTAAGAAAATGGATGAGCAGGTTAAGACCATCAGAAAAGACATTAGAGCCACCAAGGATAGGCAGAAGACTATGCAGATCTAAATAGACAAGAGTGACTCTTCAATGAGGGAGACATGGTTTTTATTCGTGTATGGACCAAGAAGAGTTCCCTACCATTGGGGGAATTTAAAAAAATAAGCCCAAGGTATTGCATTCCCCACAGAATCCTCAAATGCCTAGGGCCCAATGCCTACAAACTCCAACTCCCTGAGAACGTAAGGGTTCACAATGTATTTCATGTTAGCCTACTAAAGAAATATGTATCCAATCCTAGCCATGTACTTGATGATCAACAAGTTGTAATGCCAAGCCAAGGAGTCCTTGAGCTCTGGCCAGCTAGAATCCTGGACATTCGAGAAAAGAGATTGTGGATTAGAATCCTCAAGGAGTACCTCATCCAGTGGAAGAACACCAAAAGAAGATGCCACATGGATTGACGAGAGTACTCTCAACCAACAATACCCCCAATTCCTTTCGAGATGAGGACATCTCAATTCCTTAAGGGGGAAAGAATGTAACATTTCCCTCTTCTTCCTGTAGTATGACCTCCCCCCCTTAATTAAATGACTTTTTATTTTAAAAAAGGGAATAATTTCCCCCTACTCACGACACCAACTGGCTGATGGCACAGGGGGGGTCTGTCGTGTGTCAACGTGGAGGAGGCCAAGGGGAGGTGCCGCATGTGGCCATGGAGGAGGCCAAGGGGGTGCTGCGTGTGTGCTGTGGAGGAGGCCAAGGGTCTGTCAAGTACTGAGAGAGGGAGGCAGGGGGGCTGCCGTGTGCCATGGGAGGAGGGGGAGGGGGAGGGCCCCCATACCTTACTAAATTCTCCCCCCTGAAAGACCCTATAAAAAGGGCTTAGGCATGAAGAAGGAGGCCAGTGAGGATTGGAGTTGGTGGCCCTATACGTTCGTTGACTGAAGGGAAAGGAGGTTCGTTGCTAGAGAGAGAGAGAGAGAGAGAGAGAGAGAGAGAGAGAGAGAGAGAGAGAGAGAGAGAGAGAGAGAGAGAGATAAGAGAGAAAAGATAAAGAGAGAAAGAGGGAATTTCTCTCTCTTTGAAGACTTTAGAGCTTGCCGTCTTTCTTTTCCCCCGTCTTGGAAAAGATTCTCATGGATGAATTCCCACTACAAGGAGTCCTCTCTCTCGTAACTTGGGCATGTAGCCACAAAGGAAAAACCAAAATTATACGATGCCTCCCAAGTTAAGTAAAGTCCAACCGAATGCGAATCCTGCTTCAACCCATGGAGTTGTGGGTCAAGGAACTGTATCACTTGGTAATTAGGTGCATCCCATACACCCTAACCTAATGGGAGGCCTTAAGAACATAGGCCGACTTCATTGGGAAGGGAGAAGTATTTGGTGAAGGTCTATGATAACTAACCACCATTTAGGTTGCATCATTCTATCATGTTGGAAACTTTTTTTATTTGCACTTTGGCATATTTTTGAACGAATAAATTGCACGAAAGGTTTTGCACCCATGTACACAAAAAAAATCAATGACCTTATTGATTATGCCCGTAATTCTTTAGATTATGCACTAACATTGGCATGCTTGAAGGTATTGCAAAATGGGTTGCTAGGATGCTTATGCATATTCGTCATTAAGTGGGAAATCGTACTTTTTGTATCACGAGATTGGTTAAACTGAAAAGGTAGGGGTAAAAGTTTGAATCAAGTCCATGAGAGTCATGAATGCTACAATAATTGGGTTAAGTATGCTTAGGTCATTGCAACAATAGGCCGGGTTTTGGGCTCATAATCCTTTAGAGAGATGTAGCTCGCACATGCATTAGGGCGATGACTTCGTGTTCCTTGCACAACAGAAAAACACAAGCCTCTATTTATAATTTGTGTAAGTGCATTGAAAGGAAATCCCCAAGATTAGAACTCCATATTGCATCATCATCCT
Organism: Lygodium microphyllum; assembly: GCF_053477565.2. NCBI lineage: Eukaryota > Viridiplantae > Streptophyta > Polypodiopsida > Schizaeales > Lygodiaceae > Lygodium > Lygodium microphyllum. The sequence goes on along the minus strand of NC_141163.1, from coordinate 38,857,516 downwards.
AGGAAAGACTGCATTTAGATTACGCGGTATTATGGACGGTTTCAATATTACTGCTAGCAAGCCATATTAAAGACAGTTATAAGACATGCATATGAAGCATTAACCTTAATTTCTCAAGTAGTTCAATGAGATAAATCCTATATGGGGATTAATTCGACTTATTTAGGATCAAAGGTAATTGAGCCAATTTGTTGTTACTTCATAAGTTGACCATGAGACAAGTAAAACACTCACTGGTCTCTATTCCAAATCTGGCCTCAATAAAGCTGAAACAACCTTGAAGATATCACCTTCAACCATGACACAATCTATTGTTAATACAAGAGGTTTGAGTGTCATTTCTTCCAATGACAAGAACCCTGGATTAAAGACTAGCAAGCTAGGACAACTTCCATCTTGAGAACTATCAGATATAGATCCAATTGCATAATTTCTCACTCCTATCACGTAGGAGCAGGGTCGGTAAGAAAGTATTCCCTAACCCTCAAAGGATATTGAAATTGCCTTGAAGGCAAGAAGGTCAAACACTAAGTATCAAGTTAAGGGGCCCCGACCTTAGCTAATGTCTCGAGCACTCACCTCCACCATTGTTTGTGCTTGTAAATTTAGGAATACTGCTTCTATAAAAAAAGAGAGATTGTGTAACCCCAAACTCATAAATGATCATAGTGAATCAGGTTGAACTTTTGGAGGGCACACCAGTCACCCCCAGCTGGCCGCCAACCCTAGCCAAGGGGGTTCTAAATAGTCGTGACGGGAATGTGGACCGAACCCGCCACAAGAGGTCTCTCCGCATATTGGTTTGAACGTAGGAGGAAAATGAAACCAATCTTTGTGCAGGGTAGCATGAAAAGAAGCCCCCAAATCAAGTAGCCAACACTAAGAAAAAGTGGATGAGATATCAACCAGAGATATCAACCAATTAACTAGCATCAAGAGAAAAATTTACCAAAATGTAATCATAATTAGAATTAAGTTTCAAGGCATTTGTCTCCTCAATTCTCATGCTAGACTTATATGCTATGATAATCACACTTATTTTACACTTTTCCCTTGCCTTTCTATTGCACTTATCATCACACATCTTATGCCACTATGGCCTAATATGACCCCACTTCCCACAATAATATGTAAGAGAGGCCTTACAACCATGGAACTTACTATGAGACTGCCCGTGAGTCTGAGATCTTTGTGAGTCTATGACATAGTGGTGTTTACCACTCTTACTATCATGTCTATCCCTAACAGTCGATGCATGAGAAGTATGGGTTACATCCACATTCTTTTTGTTAATCTTTCTCTATGAGTAAGGCACCCTCAATATCCTAGAGTTTCAAACCATCCTTAGGTATATTAGCACACATGGTAGTATAGAAAGTGTCCCATGACTCCAAAAGTGTCACAAGCAAGAATAAGAGAGGAAGATTATCCTTAAACTCAATGCCTTGCAAAGTCAACTAGCTAAAAATCAAGTAAAACTCATTCAAATATGTGGACACATTGGTTCCTTTCTTCATGCAAAGGTCCATGAGCTATTTCAATCAATATATTTGTGAAGTAGGACTTTGCTTATCATAAAGATTATATATCTTCTTTTATAACTACCAAGCACTATTCTCAGACGCCACAGCATTGAAATAAACTTTTTTTGACAATGATAATATAATAGTGGATTTACATAGCTCATCCAACTCATCCCAAGTATCCTGATCAATGCCTTTGAGCTTTATACTCTCGATTTTCAAAGGCTTAGCTTGCTTCTTTTGAGCCAATACCTATCATGTTTGCATCTTCCAATAGGTGAAGTTTGTGCCATCAAGCTTTTCAATATTAAGAATAGCACTATCATTCAAAGAATTGGCCATAATGATAGTATACCAATGTAGAATCCAAGAGAATGGGCTAATGTAAATGACTACAAATCAACCCCCAAAACATAGCCAAAATAAAGGTAAAATAAGAGGGAAGACTTCAATTTAGAGTTGTCCACCAAGTACAAGTAATAGATTGCCAAAGTACAATGTCTACTCTCCAAAACAATGCTAAAAACTATAATTACAACAATGTGAAATAAGAATAGTGATATATATCAATCCAATTACAAGCAAATAGCCAAGAAACCAAGCTCTCATTTCCAGGGATATTCAAGTAGCAACTACATGTAGCATATCTAGAATGCTATATATGCATAATAGGCATTCAAAGCATGAAGCTCACTATTGTATGCTTACTATCCAAACTATTATTATAGCAACAAAACTCTACAAAATTGAGCTAATTAAGATCTAAACAATCCAAGTAGCATCCCAAAAGTATAATCATACTACCTAGGCATCAAAATATCATCCTTGAAGCATCAAACATACATTATGGAATGTATTGTTTTTGCTATCCAAACAAGAATTATTTAGTTCTGTGTGACACGAAGATTAGAAAAATGTGTAGAATCAACTCTATGAGTACTCAGATTTGTACCTATTGTCGCACTCTTCATTTTTACTTATAAAATATCTAAATCCAATACCATATGCAAAAGTCATGTCCAAAATAAAAAAGTGTTATCAAGTTGCCATAGTTGTCCTCCATGGCTTGTACAACATGCTTTGTATCCACTAAAAAAGGAAATTTCAGTAAGAACTCAACAAGGCTTAGCTAAGCTGTCCGAAGCTCCTTAACAAGCTGAGAGTAAGTTGAAATAAGGCAGGAGAAGGGAAGACTCAATTAATACCTCGGAAGGAAGAAATAATGATTGGCATGAAACCTTGAGTCAAAGCTTTGAATCTAGGCTAAAACAAAGGATGAAGAAGCTCCTCAAGTTGTTGGCTTTGATACTAGTTGAAAGGTAGGGCTTGAGTGGAAGCACACACATGGAAGAAAGAGCAAAGCAACGGCTATGGTGGATGGAGCAAGAAAGTAAGAGAGAGAGAAAGTCATTGTATGTGGGAACTCCAACAATCACAACATTATGTGACTAGCCTTCCCTTATTCAATAGTCATTGAAAGAATAAAAATTAAAGTAATAGTGATGGGTGCCTATCAATTTTAGTGTAGAAATATATAGTCATGGAGTGTGAAGCAATCCAGTAGTAATCCATGTAGCTTAAAGATATGCTGCATGAAGTGATTAGTCACTTGTGATGTAGTGAACTACATCTTCATGGAACAAATTGGGCTCTCTTGTTGAGTCTATCCACTACCACATAGATGCTATTCCATCCCTTTTTAGTCATAAGCAAGCCAATAATAAAATCCATGGTTATATGCATTTACTTTTCTTTAGGAATGAGCAATGTCTGCAACAAACCACGGTCCTAGCTTATGAGTGATGTTCTTATTTTGTTGGCATGAAATGCACTTCATGACATAATCCTTTGCATCTCTCCACAATTGTAAAGAATGGGGATCATGGGAACATGGCATGGGAACATACCAGTCACACTGATGGTATATAATGTGTAAGAGGGTATTTTGAGGCATCACAAAAATTATCAAGAAACTCTCTTTTCACCTTCTCAAGCTCCCATGGCTTCTTCTTCCTCCTCCTCTTCTTCTTCCTTTCTCCCTCTTTCTCTCTCTTCTTCTTGCATTTCTCTCTCCTCTCCTCCTTCTTCTACATTCCTTCTCTCTCTCCTTCCCCTTAGTTAGGATAACTAGGTCTCTTTCATTACAAGTGGTATCAGAGCTTTGTCCTTGATCCTTCTCTTTCCCCATAGATTTAGGGCTCTCATAGTTTCCACAGTTAGAAAACTCCAGTTACATCTCTTTTACAGGTACACAGGAGTACTCAAGCAGGCTGTCAGCCCTCTTGAAGACTGTGGCAACCTTTCTTGGAGCTTTCCCAAGAACCATGGACAAATCTGGAGGTGGGCAGACAAATTTGATAGGTCGTCACTAATTTTCATGCAAGTTTTTTAGGGTTTTGGGCAAAAAGGAGGGTAGCACAGTTAGAGAAGGCCAAAAACTCAGTTACTTTTCAAGAAGGCCTTCTCTCTCCTCCTTCTCCCAAGCTGCCATGGAAGCTCCAGCCTAAGAACCTCAAAAATCTTGCTCCCCCCGTCTTCCTCAACAAGAATGGCTTGTCCCAAGGCTTTCCCCTCAGCTGGAGCAGCATATTGAGCAGGAGCAACCCTGATCTACCCTACCTGTAGCCCCCAGGAGCAGCCCCAAAATTTGTGGTGCAAAAAACGGGCTGCTTCCTTGGGCTGCTTCTTGGCTTGCTGGACAGGTCCCCCTAGCCCTCCTCTCCTTCCTGACCTCACTCCTGGCTCTTGGCAACCTTCTTGGGTAGCATTAGAGGCATCTTCCTCAGCTCTTGGACTCCCTTTTTCACTTCAAGAAACCCTTGTCTGGTGCAGTCCATGGCAGCCATGGAACCTTGGCATCAAGCTCAAAAATCTTGAAGATTTTGGTATTTTCTTGGTCCACGGGAGTCCCTCTTCAACCTAGCTCAAGATTTCAACCATCAAGAAGCATGGGAAGAAGATTACAAGCAAGATTTGAAGGCATGCACTTGTGGGCAGCCATGGCTATGGAGTAGAACTTCAATTTCAATAAGAACTCTTCATGGGAAGGTCCTAGCCATCTTGCCCCAAGCTTGACTTCACCCTTTCTTGATGGGGCACAACCATTTTGGAGCTATGGAGCATGCAGGATCAAAGTGGAGCTCTCATGAAGGACTGAGGTGGCATTAGTGGCTGCCTTCTTCTCGAAGACTCAAGGTAACCGATTCTTGGCTCTCATAGCCTCTTGTTGAATCCCATCTACTTGTTTGAGAGAATGTATGAGTCCAAATAGATAATAGGAGTCCCAGACATTGAATGCATGCTGAGTATTAATCCCAGCCATTTCCCTTTGATCTTATAGTACTGAAATGGATTTTACTCATGCTAAAGCTTCATTGTGATTATATTTTTGCTTACCCATAACCCGTTTGGCTCCTTGTGAATTGGATTAGCCAAGAAGTGATTTTTTTCAAAAAATCCATTGTATAAGGGTGAGTAGGCAATGAGTCACTGCCGGTAAGCTCTCTATCCCTATTCCCCATTCCAATTCCATGCACTTCATGAAAAGCCCAAAATTTTGATTCTTGAAATGCATCTCAAGCTAGGTGTTTAATTAATAAATTTCTGCCATGTATATTCCGAGTGAGGAAAAGCCCGATGCCAAGCGAGGTGGCAAGAAAAAAGAGGGGTGACCCCCCCCTTGCCATCAAAGACCCTAAAGGGGTGCCCACCTCCTGGTGATTTGGAGCCCAAATAATTATTGCAGGTGTAGGTACATTTGATGGAATAGCCCGAACCCTAATCATTTGAGTCTACAAGCCCCCACATGCATTGGTAATGTCACGAACCACTTGGTAATGTATGGTGGATGGAATGCAAGAAGGGCAGGGTATGCAGTTATGGAAATAGTCTCAGCAATGACCTATGGATACAAGGGATGTATGTCTTTATGTGGCATTGAGAGCCATCTTTGAGGCCCTGGATGTCTGGGATAAGACCCTCACCAATGGGATAAGGCATGCTCCTTGAGGGAGTCTTCGTAGGGTATTGCAGACAGCTAGAGTCCTACACAATCAGCCCGCAAAAGCTGATTACAACAAAGCCTTCTTGTGTGATTGAGTGCAGGCTCTATAGCTTGATTCAAAGAGGGCATCTTCCCCTTCAATCTAAACTAAAAATCTCCCCATTCTGCCTTACGGTTTGGGTGATACACTCAGTTTTGTGCTCAGAGGTACTGTGGGACACGCAATAGTCCTACATAGTCAGCCCACAAAAGTTGATTACAGCAAAGCCTTCTTGTGTGATTGAGTGCAAGCTCTATAGCTTTATTTGAAGAGGGCATCTTCCCCTTTTATCTAAACTAAAGATCTCCCCATTCCTCTCTAAGGTTTTGGAGATACACTCAGTTTTGTGCCCAGAGGTACTGTGGGATAGGCAGCAGCCCTACACAGTCAGCCCACAAAAAGTGATTATAGAAAAGCCATGATCATTTATTGTCAGATATATATTTACATAGCCTTGTAGAGGGGATCAAGGGCTTTCATTTGAATCAAAAATTTTGGCAATCGGAGTTCTCTAGCTCAGGTTATCGTCATTTCTGTAACAAGGGGTCTGGTGGACTACACTTGGGATGGCAGGCCACAAGGGTAAAGCAAAAGCCAAGGAGGAATTTCAGCATGAAATAAGGGACTCCCATGCCTCAATGAATGATCCTAGCTCAGTCTAGGAGAATTGTGAACACATGTTTGAAGAGGGTGCCCCCGAGATAGATTGCTTATCTTTGCTCAACCAAACCTTATGCCACTATGAGACCCATCATGCTGAACGACATGGAGAGATGGAGCAACGCCACTAGGAGATGGAAACCCACCAAGATCACCATCATTCTGAGATGATGGACAAGATGGACTTACTCATAGAGCGCATGGGCGCCCTCATCCCTGCCATTGCCCCCCCCCCTCCCCCCCCTGGATCGACTCAAGGAGTATGACACCTCCTCGTGAGGCTAACCGCCCTCCCCCCTTGGAGACCGGGCGTAGCCCACAAGGTCTCGATGGTACCCATGCCGTTCTCCATAGCACTTATAAAATGGGTGAGCCCTCCACTTGACATGATGAGCCCCTCCTTTCCTCCCCCGTTACGAATCCTTCAAGCACATCCTTGGCACCCCAACTCCCCCGTAACGAAAGCTACTTGCACACTCAAGGGAATAGCTCCAATGCAAATCTTGGGCAGCATGGAATGCACGGAGTGCATGGGCAGCATGCATATGGCAATGGGCAACATGCACATGGCAATGGCCAACATACACATGGAAATGGGCAGCATGCATACGACAATGGGCAGCATGCACATGGCAATGGGCAGCATGCATATGGCAATGGGCAGCATGCATATGGTAATAGGCAGCATGGACATTTTGGACAGTAAGGTCCTAATGGGCAATTTGGTCCTCATGTAATGCACAGGCAGCATGGCCCCCATGGGAATTTTGGACAGTTGGGGGTTGGACAACAAGGCATGTATGGGTAGCATGTAGCACATGGCATTCATGGGCAGCCAAGCCCAAATGAGCTGCATGATAAGATTGTGTTTACTAAATTCAATGGGCAGTCCTCATCCCCAACTGAACTAGAGGAATGGACCTCTAAATTGGAAGCCTATTTTCTCATCTACCTCCATACCGATGAGGCAAATATCATTTTTGCCTCCCTTCATTTAGAAGGTTTTGCCCACACATGGTGGAGATTTATTCAAAGAGAAAATCAGAAGTTTTGTGATTGGGAAGAGTTCAAGATGCATATGATCCAAGTTTTTGTCTCCCCGGTGGAAAAAGAATACTTGGCTAGGCAATGGTATCAGTTTAATCAGCGAAATCTCACCGTGAGGAAGTACACCAACCAATTTATGAACCTATCCATGTATGTTGAGGTATTCAGTGATGAGGCCAAATTGCATAAATACATTTATAGGCTAGATGCGCATCTCTCAGCTGATGTAATAGCTCAAAAGCCAGCCACCCAGTTTGCAGCCATAGAATTGGCCAAACGCTATGGTCGAAAATACCGCTGCAATGAGGGCATGCAGCCCATTGCAGGACAACAAAGATACCCTATCAGGCAACCCCCATATGCTAATAATTATCACAACAACAATGCAGGGAATGGCATCCCCAAAATTCCTACTTACCCCACTTTTAATGCTGAAAGGAAATATGGTAGTTTTGGGACAGCACCACCCTCCAAAAGTGACCCAAAGTATGTTGAAAATAAGACAAGGAATGGCTTCAATACTAAAGGTCAAAAATTCATTCCTCCCGAACTTTTCAAGGATAGAAAAGCCAAAGGCTTGTGCTTTAAATTCGGGGATAAGTACACGACTGATCATGCATCCAAATGCCCCTTTAAGAATGCCACTGTCAAGTTTAATAGCATGTACGTGCTAGAAGATAGTGACAAGCTGGAAGAGGACATGCATGACAACTCTCCAATGATGACACTTGCTTAAAATGCTGAATATGAGGAGGATATTGATACCGATCAGTTTTATGAATCACCGGACGGGTTCCCTTTTGATCCTGATGGCTGCCCCATTGATGACATGCTTGGGAATGACCCTTGGCACCCCTCATTCACCACTATATTAGCTTGCTCGATCTCCATGGATGCATGGACCGGCTCTAGGAGCCCGAACACCCTATGAGTGCATGATAACATTGATGGCAAGAGTGTATACACCCTCATAAATAGTGGCAGCACGCACAGTTTTGTGAATAAATCGACTCTTGGCCGTTTGACATGTGTTCCCACTGAATTACAGAAACCTCTTTGGGTTCAAGTGGCTAACGGAAATGAAGAAGTGAGCTCCCATGTATGCACACAAGTGTCTCTTATGCTAGCTGAAAATTACACAGCAAAGGTGGACTTAATTACCCTTGATATGGGCCCCGTGGATGTTGTTTTGGGATGTGATTGGCTTTAGTAGTTGGAAAAACTCTCTATGGACTTCTCTCAGTTGTATATGGAGTTTGTAATGCACGGGCAGCTTGTACACTTGGAGGGAATCAAAGAAAATGCAGATTTTCAGCTTATAACAGCAAGACAACTCAAAAAAGAATTCAAGAAACGCTCTCAAATCTTTGTCTTGCATTTGCATAAGGATAATGATGACCAACACACCTTGGGGAAGCAAAATGCAGCACTAAAAGCACTTTTGCCTAAATATGAGGACCTATTTCAGCCCCCCACTACTCTCCCCCCTCAGAGATCGGTGGATCACCCGATTGACTTGGAGCCCTATGCCAAGCCCATCAATAAACCCCCATATCGACTCTCTAAATGTGAAAGAGAGGAAGTAACAAAGCAAGTCAAGGAGCTCACTGAGATGGGATTCATAGAGCCTAGCTCTTCCCCTCATGCATCCCCGATTTTATTGGTTAAGAAAAAGGATGGATCTTTCCGGTTGTGCATTGACTACCATGATCTCAATAAGATCACCGTCAAAAATAGATACCCCATCCCTTGAATTGATGACTTGCTTGATGAACTCAAGGGAGCACGCTACTTCACCAAGATTGATTTGCGATCCGGTTACCACCAAATCAGAATGAGGGTGGGTGATGAAGTCAAAACAACCTTTCAAATTGTGGCTTGTACCATTTCCTTGTCATGACATTTGGGCTCACTAATGCACCCACCACATTTCAGAGCTTCATAAACAAAATATTGCAGCCATGGCTTTTCCAGTTTGTGTTGGTATTCTTTGATGATATACTCATTTACAGCAAGTCACTGCATGAGCATCTGAAGCATGTCAGGCAAATTTTTGATGTACTGAGAGAGCACTAGCTATTTGCCAAAGAAAGCAAGTGTGTCTTTATGCAAACAGAGGTTGAGTACGTAGGACATATTGTTAGTGAAAAAGGCATCCAAGCTGATCTTAAGAAAGTGCAATGTGTCCGGGAGTGGCCCACCCCCACTACCACTACCTCCTTGTGTGGTTTTCTTGGCCTCTCCTCTCTTTATCAGAGATTTATTCACCATTATGCCACAATTGCAGCCCCATTAACAGACAAGCTGAAAAAAGAGGCCTTCCTATGGGATGAATTGGGTGACCGCAATTTTCAACAGCTGAAAGACTTGCTCACTTCAGCCCCCATCCTCGTATGCCCCGATTTTTCAAAGGATTTTACCATCCAATGTGATGCTAGTGGATGGGGTATTGGTGCAATCTTGCTGCAAGAACATGGGGTAATAGCATTTGATGTCTATGATCAGGAGATGTTGGCAGTGATTCATGCTATCAAAAAGTGGCATCACTACTTGTACGGTAGCAGATTTAAGGTGAAAAATGACCACCGTGTGCTCAAATACTTCTTGACTCAGCCCAACCTCACTCCCAAACAACATAGATGGGTGGCTACCCTACAAAACTATGACTTTGAGATTACCCACACCCCTGGCAAGGACAATGTAGTGGCTGATGCACTCTCTCGCATGTGGGCATGCAAGGTTTCATCCATCACTGAACTCCACCATGATTGGATTGAAGAGCTCCAAGAGGCATACTTGCTTGATGTTGAATTCAGCCCTCTTTTCTAGAAATTACAGCAAGGTGTCATGGATGATAATTCCCAATATCATTTCCACAATGGCCTCATTTGGATCCATGGCTGTATTGTGATTCCCATGCCTCTCCCTTCACCCAAAGGATCTTGAAGAGATGCATTCTTCACCGATTGCTGGCCACTTAGGGGTCTTCAAAACATATGACCGAGTTTCAAAAAGCTTCCAATTGGAAAGGCCTATGGCAAGATGTTAAAGACTTTGTGTCTAGATGTGTGCCTTGCCAACAAAATAAAGATAGCACTCTTAAACCGGGTGGATTGTTGTAGCCTTTACCTATCCCCAAAGGAAAATGGACCCACATTACCATGGATCTCATCACTGGTTTACCTACAACCAAGAAGGGTTGGGATAGCATATATGTGGTAGTTGACTGACTCACTAAAGCAGCCCATTTCATCCCTACAAAATCCCAGTTTACAACATCCCAAGTTGCCACTTAGTTTATGGAGCATGTTTTTAAGTTGCATCGCTTGCCCCAAGTCATAGTACATGACCGGGACACCAAATTTATGAGTCAGTTTTGGCAAACAATTTTCAGCTCCATGGGGACCAAATTGGCTTCATCCACAACCTATCATCCCCAAACGCTTGAAACTTATTTGCGACATTTTTGTCATGATGTGCAAAATTCTTGGGATGTATGGCTGCACTTGGCTAAATTTTCTTACAATAACTCCACTCATTTGAGCATTGGAGTCTCTCCCTTCGAAGCATTGTATGCTTATCAGGTGCCCCTTCCTATCGTGATCTTCAATGAAAAGCTCAACCCCCTTGGAAAAGAAGAGTTGGACCGCATGCAAGCTCTACTTCAATAATGCAAGGTAAACCTCAAAAGGGCTCAAGAGCACATGAAGCTCCATACTGATGCAAAAAGAAAACCCCTTGACTTTCAAGAGGGTGAATTGGTACTCCTCAAGGTCCCCAAGTCCCATTATGCCACACTAAAGGACGGTTCTTGCAACAAATTGACACACCGTTACTATGGGCCCTACAAGATCATTAAGAAGGTCGGGGACTTGGCTTACCATCTCCAACTCCCTCCCACCACTAAGATCCATGATGTCTTCCATGTGAGCCAATTGAAACCTTTCATTGGCACTCCCAAAGATCATGTAGAGGAGCTACTACCCATAGATGAGGAGGGCCTTATTCAGTACATTCCTGAAGTGGTCATTGGGCAACGTGAAAAGCAACTCCACATCCTTTCCATACATGAATACCTGATCAAATGGCAAGGCCTACCAATAGAGGAAGCCTCTTGGCGCACAACATCTATATTACACCTCAAGGAGGCCGTATTGGCTGGAACTTAACCATGAAACCTGTTTTGGGTTGCAGTCTGCATCTGGATAGCCACCTGTTTTGTACTAGTTTTGGTCATGATCCATTTTCAACCCCATCCTCCATACATGGGCTGAAAGTACACCATGAGGGCTCCGTGCCAACACCTTACTTGCCTTGATCGGAGTTCCCTAGTGGAAGTTATGGCTGTTTTTCTCCAACAATACCATCTGGGACAACACACTAGTAATTCCTGGACAACCCTTTATTTGATACTAGTTTTGGTCCTGACCTGATTGCAGCCCCGCCCCATCCATATGGGCTGAAAGTACATCTCATGGGCTGCGGTAACGACACCTCAACTGTCCCATTCGGATTTTCCCACACAAAGTTATGGCTGATTTCCTACAACACACCCTTACAATCCATGACTACATCCCTTGTTTTTTAGGACAAAAACTTTATGAGATGGGATGGTTTGCAATGAACGGGGATCACAGGAACATGGCATGGAAACATACCAGTCACATTGACGGTATATAAGGTGTAAGAGGGTATTTTGAGGCATCATAGAAATTATCAAGAAACTCTCTTTTCACCTTCTCAAGCTCCCATGGCTTCTTCTTCTTCCTCCTCCTCTTCTTCTTCCTTTATTCCTCTTTCTCTCTCTTCTTCTTGCCTTTCTCTCTCCTCTCCTCCTTCTTCTGCAGTCCTTCTCTCTCTCCTTCCCCTTAGTTAGGAAAGTTAGGTCTCTTTCATTACAACAATCACTTCCAGTGAAAGCTTTTGTTGCTTTTATCATAGGTCTTGAACACACCTAAGTGTCTAGCTATAGGTGAAGAATGCATCTCCTTTATAATTTTCAACTTGATTTGAGAATAGAGGGAATAAGAATCCTACCATTGAGCCAAATGTGACCATTTTTAAGCCAAAAATTTGAGTTTTCCTTCATTAATCCTTGCTTTAATTTCAAAAATGTATGGCCAAGCTCTTCATCTAAAAGATAGGCTTCCTATAGCTCTTTAACTTAGTTAGTATGTACCTTAGTCATGGAAAAAAATTTACATGCCCACATCCTAGAAAGAGAATTAGCCACATTCATGTGCTATAGTACAACTTAAATTGGAAATGAAATGCATAACATCATCATTATATTGATAACATCAATAATGGTAGGCTATATTACCCTTTCAACCATGGTTGATTGTATGCACTAATACTATACTAAGGCATTACATTGTAACAAAACATATTGCAAATTTGATATGCAAGTCCACCTTATCAACCATACAAATGTTTAGGTGGCTCATGTATGGTATGCACATTTGCAAATGGCATACCACTAGGTACTCCGCATCTACCTTCACTCGAAACTTCGCACTGAGGTTCTTTAGGTGCTTTGCACTAGTATTTCACAGTGAAGTTTTGAGAGCTGAGTTTTGAGGCCCGAGATGCGCCAAAAAACCCAACTTTTAGGGGAAAATTGGATCTTGCTAAAGGTGGCAGCTGCAGTCAATTCAATTTTAAGCGGCAAGAGATGGGTTTTGAAAGTGATTTAAAGATACACCAACTGATAGTTGTAGATTTTTCATAATTTTTATGACTGAATTGGATCCCGAGAAGTGCCAAGCAATGCGGGACCTTAAGACGGTTGAGCAAAAATTTGCAGATCCAAAATCTGATGCCGGACACGAGAATAGGAGTGTTCAAGGCCAAGACCAAAAGAGGGCCAAGTTTAAAAGAGACTTAAGGTGCAAAAGGGTGTGACCCTTGGGGGCTCCCCTTGGGGCCCCCCAAAATTTGATCGGGGGGAGCGGGGGTGGATTTTGGGTGCAAGGAAAAATGGAGACGTCTTCTGTTGCACGATGATTTTTGGAGAGGGAGGGCTATGGCACCTCCATATACCCATACAATCTGATTTTACTAGTTTGATGCATCCTTCCTTCACTCTCCATCGTCATTCTCCACTCCTCCAATGGCTGCCCAGATTGAAAGATCAGAAATTAGCATTTCTCTCTCCTCCCTCTCTCTCTCTCTCCTCTCTATGGGTTCTTCATGCACATTACCTTGAAGGAAGAATCGGGAAGGAGATTGAAGAAAATCATGATGATGATTAATGGAGATGCTGAAGATTGATGTGCAGCATGGAATTGAGAGTGATGGAGGCTCCATCCACTGGTCAAGTAGTCATTCAATGCGTCTCGAGTTTCGTAGAAACATAATATGACTATTTTTAATGAATGAAATGAAGGTTTTTTTACCTTTTATGATGGAAATGATGTTCTTATGCAATGAAAAATTGTTTGAGAAATGGTTGCATTATGTTTAATTGCTGTTTATCAAAAAATTTTGATTTTATAATGATTTACATACGCTATTTAAATCTTGCAAAACTCAAAATGCGGTTTTTACAGGTAAAATGATGGTTTTGTTGTTTCAGGATGATGAAATGTGTTCCTATGGGGAGAAATGGAAAATAAAATTGAGTTTTAGTATGCTGAAATGATTGTATAAAAAAATAAAAATATAATAGTTATTATTGACAAATAAATATTTAAAAAAAAGGAAAAATAGAAAAAATAGAAACTTGCTTCATAAAATTAAGAAAAAATATAATGAGTGTTTGTGAATGTATGATAGTGGTGAAGCATGAGTTTTAGCCTCAATTTGCTCTATCTCTTTGTCAACGTTCATGATTTATCACTTTTCATACATCAAAACATGACAAAATGAACCCCTACACCTATGTAATGGAAGCAATACCTAAAAGTAGGGAGTGGGGTGTTTGAATGATGTGATTTGGGTGTTGTTTATTGCTAGTTTTGCTAATGCATGATATAGGGTTCGATGTATTTTAATTAAGAGGATAGTAACATGAGCGTTGTCTCGATGCTATCCTTACATCGCCGCAACGAGTTAGTAAATGAGCATTGGAAAGCCTGATTGTGCACGGCGCGCTTCTGATTAAAAATTATATTTGAGCACTTTAAATCATCCACTTTTGCATGTGCATATTTACCATGGTATCAGAATACAAAGAATTCGATGCATAGCACCTGTTTTCCGTTAACATGACCTACGCTTGAGTGTGTGAGATGATCTAAGATGTAGGCTAGTCGATCGTTTTCTTGGTAAGGACACATGGTATCTCTTGGAATACATTAAAAATGAAAGAGTGGAGCTTGTATCATGTGTAATTTATGTTGGAGCGATGCATCTTGGGGCCAATCCTCGAGGTGTAGGAGAGTTGTAGTGGAACCATGACAGTTAGTCGAGAGGTGCTTCCCTATGTTTGTGTTACAAGGTATTATGCCTATATGTTATGGGATCTCCCTCTGAGGAGAAGGGACGATAAACGTTGGACTATGACCTAATACAAACGCAGAATCGACATTAGCATTTAGTGTAAAGTGAGTCTTAGACGCTCGTGGCCGCCGCGAGGCCGTGTGGTGGGTTTTTCTATTGTGTGCATGAGGTCCACGGCTAGTGCCATAGCCAATGCCGGCCCATTTTAGGTCCCATCAGGTTTGAAACACTATTATTTGTAATACTTAAGGTACTTCACATCTTAATGCACATCTCATATGGCTTTACATACGTATGTAAAATTGAATCAATAACGTTTTTCAAATTCATCACATAAATTTAACTTACACATATACTTGTACATGAATATGTAACTAGTAACCCTACATGTAGTGATTCTAGTTACATGAATATGAAACTAGTACCCCTACATATAGTGACAATAAGTTATCATAAATAGATTAGTGCATAATACAATTGTGTATCTCAACCACATGAAAAGATGAATGAATCAGACAATATACATATTTTAAAGCCAATAGATTCATTGTTTGATCCTATATGAATGATTGAAATTGAGAGCTATTGAAAAAATATCATTCTCTTCCAAAATATAGATTTACTTTTTGACATATTTCAATTTGGCAAATTCATGACTTTACTATCTAGAAATAAGTCAATAACATTGTTCATATTCCTCACATAAATTTGACTTACACATATATTCCAACCATAAGAAAAGCTCAATCATGAAAAAAGTATGTATATTTTGAGAAATAGAGATCCATTGTCTTTCATCAATCCTAAATAAGTTATTAGAAATATAGCTTCCTTTTTTTAATTGAACTATTAATATTTGATTGTCAACAAGAGGACTTAGAGATGAGAAAAGAGAGTGTAGAAGAGAGAGAAAAGAGAATAAAGAAAGAGTGATTATGTCACTAAATTGATTACTTATTACGCATTCTCTATTTAATAAATTCATGTCAATAAATTAATGACTCACTTTTCTTTAAGTGTTGATGATGATCTAGCATGGCCATGAGACCATTTAGAGACCAGTATTCCTAGTGCATCACTTAATGGGGTGATGAGAGCACTATGATGGGGATATCCGGTACATGTAGTACAAGTTATGAAGGGGGAAAGAAGTGTCTGCCAAGTGTAAGAGTGTACACAAGAACCAAGGAGTTACACATAAATGAATATGGATTGAGTTCTAAGAAGAGGAAGTGCATTAGCATTGTGTTATGTATTTATGTGTGCATCCATGGATGCTTGGGAATGTTTTACTTGTGTGTAATGAGCATTGCATTCATTTGGGGTCATCCTCTCCCCTACAAGTCAAAGTAAAGTCTTTTCTTTCATTAAGAAAGACGAGAGAGGGAATTCTCTCACTAAGAAAGACAAGAGACGTGATCCTCTAGAAGTGATGAGAGAAGTGATTTTCTCTTTCTAAGGTCTCAAATGACACAAGCTTTTGTGTGGAATTCAATCTTAAGGTTGAGACCCAAGGCAATCTAATGAACTCTCCTTATCTATGACTCAAGGTGGTTGCATGGACCACAAGTTAAGAGTACAGTTTAAAAAGCTATTTTTTGGAAATTTCATTTTTTAAATATCTCACAATAGAAAAACGATCTCTAAAAACAGACCAAGAGGGTTATCAGAAACAGCGAGATCTACAACTTTTGTGTTGTACATTTTTTCATCTAAACAATGCACAAAGAGATATCTCAAAATTAGTGCTGCAGAGTGGAACAACCACATCTTGCATGAAGAACAACTCAACTCTCTCTCCAAGAAGAGAAGCTCTTGAAAGCCTATAAAAGAGGAGGCTCTCTTTGGGTGTAAGGGAGGGGTGAAGGAAGCATCACTTTGCATGTATCCAAGAGGAGAAGAGAAGGTGCAAGTGTTGCGGAAGCCCTGCTGAAATCAAGTTCCAAGAGGAGAAGAGAAGGTGCAAGTGATGCAAAAGCCCTGCTAAAATCAAGTTCCAAGAGGAGAAGAGAAGGTGTAAGTGCTACGAAAGCTCTGCTGAAATCAAGTTCCAAGAGGAGAAGAGAAGGTGCAAGTGCTGCAGAAGCTCTGCTGAAATCAAGCGTCAAAAGGAGAGCCCTACACATATTGTGTAGGAGAGAAGGAGACTCAATAAGGATCAAAAGGTGCCAACTTCCAAGTTGTGCAAGTGTTAGCTGGTTGTATACCGTGCAAGGAACCGTGATCTTGTTTCCAAGATCTACAAGTAAGAACTGGCTTATGTGTAACAGAGGAGCTTGCTCCTTGTAATAATTAACAACATGGGGGGGGGGGGGGGGACTAGCCCATCTTTCAGTCCCTAATGTGTTGCCAATTTCTCTACCTCTCTCTCTACATCTTTCTTTTCTCTCATCTACTCTCCCTTTGTGCCCGCCATATATATTTTAAGTATATAAGAAAGTCGAGAGTGTATCTCGAATTTTATAACAGATTAGGAGAGAGAACTACTAGGAAGATAGGAGAGTGGTGGGAGAAGGAATGGAAACTTAATAGAGAATGGTAAGATGAAGAGATTGTAATTGTATTGATGAATTGGTGTAAAATTATACTATTAGTCTACACATGATGGGCTATAGAGGGAGGCAACTTACCAATAAATTCTTTAACTTGACCCATGATTAGACTTAAAGACTATTTTAATCTCATCATCCTCTTGCATGCAAATCTAATAATACCTTGACCTCAAGTCAATCTTCATAAAGAATTTAGTCCCCCTTGAGCTCATCAAGAAAATCATCCACTCTAGGAATAGAGTGCCTTGTTCTTCACTATATCTTGTTTAGATCTCTGTAATCTATATATATTTTGAAAGATCCATTCTTCTTCTTAACCAATAAGATCAAAGAGGCATACAATGAAGAACTAGGCTCATGAAACCCATTTCTAAAAGCTCTTTGATTTTCTTCACCACTTCTTTACACACTCAGATTTAGAGAATCTATAGGGTGGTCAGATTTTCACTTAGGTTTGCTTTTGCTTCATAGTTTTTAGTCAATAGTATGTGCATACATATGGGTGCTGATTTCCTCTTTGCCATTGTCTACTTGAACTTTTATGGTAGCTGTAAATCAGTGAGGAGACAATCCAACTTGTCAACAATTGACTTATTTACAGAATTATGTGTACTACCACTATTTATCAAGGTAAAGTCATCTTCCCATGAATGTACCCTTCATACATAGTGTATTAAGGCTCCTAGAACCTATCCATGCATCCATGGAGATGGAACAAAGTGTAGTGGCAATAGTATACAAACCACTTCCACCGAGGTCAAATGGAACATGCATGCTTGGATGTAGGGAAAGTGACGGTGAGAGAAAAAGGGAGAGACAATGAGACAATGAGATGGAAAATGAATCACATACTTATATTGCTCATTGCATTGCAATAGCTAAGAGTACACATATGTATACAAGAGAGTTGTGGTTATGGTAGGTTTTTTTGGGTAAAGTATCATCCATATGTTCTAGATCCATCTTATATAATTCTCTAAATATCTAGATATTGTCTTCCTAGATAGTCTCTAACTACATGTTCATATGAGTACATATCATCATTCTAACATTCCCTCTCTCTAGAAAATGTTAACAATGTCTTCTAACATTTTTACTTTCTTCTCAAAAGAAAACAGGACATTCTTTTATAGTACAAAGACTTTCTACTAATCATATTGGCTACAAGAGAAGATTACAATGATGGCTATAGTATGAGACCTTGTCCTTATTTTTGTAGAAGGTATGCATCAATCTTTGCTTATAATGATTTAAGGGATGTAAGTTTATGATGAAGATCTTTGGGCTCTGGTCTGATGAAGAGCTGATTGTCATAGTTTTCTTCTTGATAGACTTGATAAAAGATGGGCTCACCATGTAGATAGATGATGTATTTCAATTGAAGCTTGATAGTTGTGGAGTGAAATAATTGTCAAGAATCGCATGGTGGGGGGACTTGCTCAAGATGCTGTGCCAAACACACACATAATGCACAAGGAGAAGCTCACTCAAGAGACAAGAAGAGAGATGGAGGCCAAAACATTTTCTTCTGGTTTCTTCTTCTTCTTCCACACTCTTTTCAATGTACACAAAGTATAGATAAGATACAACATAAAGGAAAGTGGCCTACTAAGTCAAACAATGCATAACCGACTACACTAGTCGACTAGCGCTATAACTATGCCAGCTATAAATAGGTGTAACAACCTGAATATAATAAGTAATGAGTTAGTGGCCATGTGAGAGTCATAATGACCACCGACGTGCTAAGTGTAGATGCGTGGACCCATCTAACCAGACAGTCCATCATCAATGTCTGCATGTGTTGAGCTTGTCATCTCAACACTCCCCCTCAAGTTCAGCTGCATCTCTGCAACTCCAAGTAAGCTTTGAAACTTTTGAATCTTCTCTGTACCCAATGCCTTCGTGAAGATGTCAGCTATCTGATCCTGTGTGCTGACATACACCAAGTCAATCTCACCTACTAGTACCTTCTCTCTCACAAAGTGGTAGTGTACTTCAATATGTTTTGTCCTGGCATGGAACACAGGGTTCCTAGCCAACTGTATACTACTCATGTTGTCACAATAAATGACAACTGGACCTTCCACTTGCATATCCAAATCAACCATTAACTTTTGTAGCCATACTACCTCACATGCTGCAATAGCAACACCTCTATACTCAACCTCTGTACTCGACAAAGCAACTGTAGATTGCTTTTTGTTGCTCCAAGCAACTGCTGCACTACCAAGAGAGAACATGTATCCGCCGCTAATAGATCTTCTATCAGACATACTACCAGCCCAATCTGCATTTGAGTATCCAAACACATGTACATCTGTACGTGCCTCATAGAAAAGTCCATAATGTAATGTGGACTTCACATATCTCAATATGCGTCTGACTACATCCAAATGTGGCTTTCTAGGTACTTGCATAAACTGGCTCACAAGACCAACAGCGTAGCTCAAGTCTGGCCTTGTAATGGTCATGTAGATCAAACTCCCCACTATCCTCCTGAACATAGTAGGGTCTTCTATCTCATTCCCAACATCAGCACTCAACTTTACATTCTGCTCCAATGGGATTGAAAGCGGTTTGCATGCTGTCATACCATTCTTGGACAACATATCCAAGCCATACTGTCTTTGGGACAGCCATATACCATCATCACATCTAATCACCTCAATGCCAAGGAAGTACCTTAGCTCACCTAAATCCTTCATCTCAAACTTCTTCTTCAAAAAATCCTTGACCTCAACAATCCCACTATCAGAATCACCTGTAATAATCAATTCATCCACATAGATGAATATGATGGCCAAACCTGCATCTCCCTTTCTCACATAAAGTGAGTGATCAACATCAAAAACATAAAAGCCAATATTGACAAGATACTCTCTGATCTTATCAGACCATGCTCTAGGTGCTTGCTTGAGCCCATAGAGCACCTTCTTCAACTTGCACACATATATGGGATGCTCTAAGTCTTCATAACCTGTTGGTTGATCCATATACACTTCTTCCTGCAAATCACCATGCAAGAAGGCATTCTTCACATCCATTTTCTGCAACCTCCAACCTTTGGCTGCTGCCAAAGCAATCACACATTTGATAGTTGCCATCCTAGCAACTGGACTGAAGGTTTCTTCATAATCTATGCCATATGTCTGGGCATAGCCTTTTGCAACCAGCCTAGCTTTGTACCTACTAATAGAACCATATGCATTGTTCTTGATCTTATAAACCCACTTACATCCAATAGCTTTCTTGCCCTTTGGCAATGATACTAGATTCCAAGTCTTATTGGCCTCTAATGCAGCCATCTCCTCATCCATTGCTGCATCCCAATGAGCATGACCAACAGCCTCCTCAAAACATGTGGGCTCAACATCTTCAATTAGTTTCACCATATAAGCATAATGGTGAGTTGCATAAGCTTCCAAACCAAATCTTTTAACAAGGTATCTGGCCCTGCTAGATCTGCATACCACCGGATCACTCAATGGAGCCTTTACATTACTATGAGCTCTCTGTACACCTGGTGTCCTGACAGAAGGAACGCCAAGCTCATCATCCAAGCTCTCTGAGCCACTGGAGTCTCTATCAAGAACTGCATCAATGCCATCTGACACTTTATTCTTTCCTTTGTCTTTACCTGTAGTGCTACTAGATGCACCTGAAGATGTAGAGCTACTCCTTAGTCTCCCAGACCAAGGACTACCAGATGACGTCTCTGGTCCACTAAGAGTTCGTGATTCTTGCTTTTCATCATGTACATGAGTGTCATGATCATCATCATCATCCAATCCATCACCTTTAGATGCATACCAATTGCTCAATTCATCAAAGATGACATCCCTACTCACTCTGAACTTACATGTGATAGGGTTATTGTCAAGATTGTGGGAGAGAAGGAAGGAGTCTCACTTGAAGCTTTCTTGCTTGCACAATGGGGGAATACACATAGAGGTGGAGGCTGAAAACAGTTTTCCTCTTCTTAGTTGTGTAAGCCAAAGAGAACTCTAGTACATAGAAATAGAAGAACCCTATACATGGGTCTCAAACCAAACTCAACTAACTAAGGTGGCATACTAACTGAGCCATGAACTAGAGTAGATAAGGATAGCTGTCATCTAGCTATTATTCATGGACTGTGTACCAACCGCATCTGCAACTGACAAGTCGGTGACATAAATGCACAACGGTCACCCTGGCATATCACGAGTGGAGCTCGATATCTCAACACTCCCCCTCGAGCTCAATCCCAATTCCTGCACACCAAGCAGGTCTCTGAACTTGCGCAGCTTCTCTGCACCCAATGCCTTCATGAATATGTCAGCTACTTGATCCTCTGTGCTGACATAAATTAGATCAATAAGACCTAGTAAAACCCTCTCCCGCATATAGTGATAATACACTTCAATGTGCTTTGTTCTAGCATGATAGACTAGGTTATTTTCCAAGTGTATACTACTCATGTTGTCACAATAAATGACAATTGGCCCATTTGTAGGCTGATGCATATCATAAAGTAGCTTATGCAACCAAGCTACCTCACATGCAGCCATTGCTGCACCCCTGTACTCAGCCTCTGTGCTCGACAAGGCAACTGTAGGCTGTTTCTTGCTGCTGCAAGTGACTGCAGTACTCCCAAAAGAGAACACATATCCACTGGTAGATTGTCTATCAGAAATACTACCATCCCAATCAGCATCAGTGTATCCATGCAACTGTATCTGAACCCCAGTCTCATAAAATAGTCCATACTACAATGTGGACTTCACATATCTGAGTATGCATCTAGCTGCATCCAAATGTGATTTCCTTGGATCGTGCATAAACTGACTTACCAATCCAACAGCATAGCTCAAATCTGGCCTGGTAATAGTCATATAAATCAAACTTCCTACTATGCGTCTGTACATAGTAGGGTCTTCCAGAAGCTCACCTGCATCTGTGCTCAGCTTCACATTCTGCTCCAAAGGAACTGAAATAGGCTTACAGCCTGTCATCCCATATTTGGACAGCATGTCCAATCCATACTGCCTCTGTAAGAGCTGTATCCCACTTGGTGATCTAATCACCTCAATGCCCAAGAAATAACGCAGCTCTCCCAAATCCTTCATCTCAAACTTCTACTTCAATAGCATTTTCACATGAAGGATATCTTCATCACTGTCACCTGTCATAATCAAATCATCAACATAAATGACAAGGAGCATAATACCTTTCTCTGTTTTTCTCACATAAAGTGAGAAATCTGCCTTGGAAATCTGAAAGCCAATAGTGACAAGATACTGTCCTATCTTGTTAGACCATGTTCTAGGTGCTTGCTTCAAGCCATACAATGCTTTCTTCAACCTGCAAACAAACTCAGGATGAACAGCATGCACATAATGTGGTGGCTACTCCATATAGACCTCTTCTTGCAAATCACCATGCAATAAGGCATTATTTACATCCATCTGATGTAAAGACCATTCCTTTGATGTAGCCATAGCAATGATTGCTCTTACGGTTGCCATCCTTGCAACTGGACTGAATGTTTCTTCATAATCAATGCCATATGTTTGTGCATACCCCTTGACTACTAATCTTGCCTTGTATATGTTCACAGAACCATCTGCGTTGTGCTTCACCTTATAAACCCACTTACAGCCAATTGCATTCTTATCTTTAGGCAAAGGTACCAACTCCCATGTAGCATTTGCTTCCAAGGCATCCATTTCTTCATCCATGGATTTCTCCCATTTTTCTTTTCCCATGGCTTGCTCAAAAGAAGTGGGTTCTGGTTCCTGTATCACTTTGACCATATATGCATAGTGAATGGCTGTAAATCCATCATATTTCAGCCTATCCACAGGATACCTAGCTCTGGTAGACTTGCGCAAAGTAGGTTCACTCCCAGATGCTCTCAAAACATCTCTGGTTTTCCTTACTCTAGGTGTAACAATAGAAGGAATACCCAACTCATCATCAATGCTCTATTCTGAGCCACTGGATTCACCATCCACATAAGAGCGACCTGCATTCACATCAAACATGGGCTGATCTACCTTCTCTTTTCCTTTTCGTGATACCTGCATACCACTATTTGCACTGCCTTGAGAAGATTCTCCTGATCTCAATATGCCTGTCCATGGCGAAGAATGTGAACCACTACTAGAGGACGCTCCAGGTCCACTAATATCTTGTGACTGTTGCTAAGAATTCTATGCAACATTACCATTTTGTGCATCTACATTATCAATCACATTTACTGGTTTATACCAGCTACTCATCTCATCAAAAACAACATCTCTGCTCACTGTAAACTTACAAGTAGAAGGGTTATAGCATCTATACCCTTTTTGCTACTGCAGAGAATAACCAATAAAGATGCACTTCTCAGCATTTGGATCCAACTTGGATCTCAACTCATCTGGCACATGAACATAGGCAATGCAGCCAAAAATTTTCAAATGAGAAATATCTAGTTTCCTATCAGTATATCTCTCCTCTGGAGTCATGCCATGTATTGCTGCAGTGGGAGTCCTGTTCATTATATAGACTATTGTAGCAAGTGCCTCATCCTAATAAAAATCTGGCAAGTCTTTTTCGTTGAGCATGGCACGAGATACCTCTCCAATATGCATGTTTTTTCTTTCTCCAATTCCATTTTGTTGTGGAGTATGACTGCATGAATATTGCTGCTTTATGCCATGCTCGTGTAGGAACCTTGCAAACTCATTGGAGAGGTACTCTTCCCCTCCATCTGACCTTAGGCATTTTATCTACAGGCCTGTTTCTTTTTCAACCATAGCTTTAAGAGTTTTGAAATGCCCAAAAACTTCACTTTTCTTTTTGATAAAATACACCCAAACTTTTCTGCTATAGTCATCAATAAAAGTGACAAAATAATGACAGCCTCCAAAAGATACAGCTTTAGTAGTCCACACATCAGAGTGGATTAATTCCAATGGCTTCTTACTCTCTTAAACATGTCTAGGAAATGGTTTCCTTGCCTGTTTTCCAAACTGACACGCTTCACATACCTTATGCATTTCTGCAACCTTGAATTTAGGCAATCCTGCAACAATATTTTGGGCTTGCATTGATTTAAGTCGTTGTACATTAACATGACCAATGCGTTTATGCCAGATATCAATATTTGCAACTACACCGGTCCCATGTGCAAACATTGCTGCACTCAATTCAGGCATGTCTGCATCCAACGTAAACATTTTGCCCTTCTTCTTTCCTTTTGCTATCAAGCGACCTTTATTTTTCATATCCTCAACAAAGCATCCATGAGGATTAAATCTGACTTGCAAGCCCTGCTCAACCATTTGACCAACAGAAACCAGATTCTTGGTGATATTCGGGACTTGAAATACATCTGACAGGTATTTCTTTTTCCCATCCTGCATAGACAAATGAATTTTTCCAATCTGCACAATAGGATGTGCAGTATTATCACCAGCCTCCACAAATCCTGGTTTTTCCATTTTCCTCGCATCCTCCATCCATTCTGCATGACCTGTCATGTGGTTTGATGCACCTGAGTCAACATACCATACATCGTTGCTTTCTTCTACACTTGTCACAGAATTGTTCATGTGCTACACCATAAACAAATGCTCATTTCTGTCATCTCCCTGTCTACTAGAAGATGCATAATTTCCTTGTTGCAATTTTTCATTCATGATGTCATTCTGCTTTTTATAGCAGTCTTTAGCCATATGACCCATTTTACCACAGTAGTAGCATTCAACATTATTGTTTGCATTTTGGCCTCTTTGCCATCCACCACGACCTCTTTGGCTCCCTCTGCCTCTAGAGTTACCACGTCCTCCTCCATAGGACTGGTTTTCTTGAGTTTGCTGCATATTCTGATTTCTACCACGGCCTCCAGATCGGCCTCCTCTACCTCTACCTCTACCTCTTCCAGCATTTGAGTAGAAGACAGCTTCTTTTGAAGTTCCTCCTGACGAAGATGCACCACCATTTCTCTACTCCTCAGAAATTAGAAGAGCAATCAACTCCTCAAAATCAAGAAATCTTTCACGGATGGAAATGGATGTTCGGAATTGTGCATAATCCTTTCCTAGACCATTCAAGGTCACAGAAACTAAATCATCATCTTCCACTGGCGACCCAATGGAAGCAAGTGCATCTGCAATCCTCTTCACCTTCATGTGGTAGTCATTGATGCTCATACTTTCTCTTTGCACATTATGCAACTCTTGCTTGAGCTGCATTTTTCTGGCTTGTGTATTTTTGCTATACATTTTTGAGAAAGTATCCCATGCCTCCTTTGGCGTACTTGCATCCTGAATATGCACAATCATAGAGTCTGAAATACTGATAGACGGCCATTACATAACTCTCCTGTCTCTCTCATGCCATGCTTTAAATGCCTGCATTTGCTGTTGATTGGAAATATCAGGAAGAACTGGTTCTTCTTTATTTCCTACAACAAATTCCCAATATCCTTTTCCTATAAGGAAATTCGTCATTCTAAACTTCCATGCTTGGAAGTTGTTCTTGTCAAGCTTTTCAATTACAATCTGTGAAAGAGAATCAGACGCCATTACAGAACATTGCAAAAAATTCTGTCACTGCAAAAAGCACAGCTTCACCCTCACAAGGGAAAATCTGCAAAATTGGCAAAAGTGGTATTTGTCCACACAGTCACTTCCTAGTGACGATTTTGCATAAACAGGAGCCAAGGATGATTCTGTAACTCCCAATGTCTCTGCACACAAGCATACAATGCAATTTCTGTGGTAACTTTTCACCGACCTGTAGAACAGTGGTCGCACAGCATAAAACAAGGCCTTTTCCTGAGTGCGTATGGAAAATTTCCACCTCCAAAACAGGCCCCGAAATGGCCTCAAATAAAAAAAACAGGGTCACCTAAAGCTAAAGCCCTCTCCCGTAGCATATACTGCCCACTTGCTTCACCGCGAAGGGCGTCTCAACCTGAGACAATGCGCTCTTGCACTTTTCGGCTGTGCTACCTGCAGAGACTTGCTCCCAAACAGAAAAATGAAAGCAACACTGGTCCTCTTACCAGAACGCCGCGAGCTTGGCTTGCTTTCTTGAGCTCCTTACCACAAACAAGGCTCTGATACCATGTCAAGATTATGGGAGAGAAGGAAGGAGTCTCACTTGAAGCTTTCTTGCTTGCACAATGGGGGAATACACACAGAGGTGGAGGCTGAAAACAGTTTTCCTCTTCTTAGTTGTGTAAGCCAAAGAGAACTCTAGTACATAGAAATAGAAGAACCCTATATATGGGTCTCAAACCAAACTCAACTAACTAAGGTGGCATACTAACTGAGCCACCAACTAGAGTAGATAAGGATAGCTATCATCTAGCTATTATTCATGGACGGTGTACCAACCGCATCTGCAACTAACAAGTTGGTGACATAAATGTACAACGATCACCCTGGTATATCACGAGTGGAGCTCGATATCTCAATAGTTATAACAAGGATACCCTTTTTTCTCTAAAGAATATCCAATAAAGACACACTTTTCAGCCTTTGGATCTAGTTTCTTCCGCAACTCATCTGGCACATGAACATACGCAATGCAGCCAAACACTTTCAAGTGTGAGACATTAGGCTTCTTACCTGGAAAACATTCTTCGGGGTTCATGCCATGAACTGCAGATGTGGGAGTTCTATTTATAATATAAACAGCAGTATGAACAACCTCAGACCAAAAATGCTTAGGCATATTCTTTTCAGCCCATCAAGGCACGTGCAACTTCTGCAATATGCCTATTTTTCCTTTCTACGACCCCATTTTGCTGTGGGGTATACCTGCATGTGAACTGTCTCTTTATCCCATGAGACCTCAGAAAATCACTGAACTCATTCGAGAGGTACTCTCCCCCTCCATTTGACCTCAAGCACTTTACTTTCAAGCATGTTTCTCTTTCAACTACAGCCTTGAAAGTTCTATAGTGCTCAAACGCTTCACTCTTTTCCTTCATAAAATATAGCCACAACTTTCTAGAACAATCATCAATGAATGTGACAAAGTATGAACTGCCTCCAAGAGATACATTTTGTATAGGCCTCCAAATGTCTGTATGCACAACATCAAGGATATTTCTGCTTACTTCTTTGTCATGTGAAAAGGGTTGTCTTGCCTGCTTACCAAACTAACATGCTTCGCATACCTTATGAAATTCTGCAACTCTAAATGTAGGCAAGCTTGTAACCAACCCTTTGGACTGCGTTAATTTCAGCCTTTGTACATTTTCATGTCCAATGCGTTTGTGCCAAATTTCAATATATACAACAACACCTTTTCCTTTAGCATACATAGCAGCATTCATAGTAGGAATTCTAGCATCCAGAGTAAACATACATCCAACTCTACTTCCCTTTGCTACCAACCTGCACTTGTCATTGAAGTCTTCTACAAAGTAGCCCTTTGCATTAAATGTGACTTACAGCCCTTGCTCTACCATTTGACCGGCTGACACCAAGTTCTTTGTAATAGATGGCACATGTAATACATCTGAAAGACTCTTTGTCTTACCATCATACAAGGACAAGGGAACTTTTCCAATGTGTGAAATTGGGTGGCATGAATCATCACCCGTCTGCACATAGCCTGCATTTTGCAAATCATGCATCTCTCCAAACCATTCTGCATGGCTGGTCATATGATTGGATGCACCTGAATCAACATACCAAACATCATCATGTGTTCCCTTTCCTGTAATAGCATTCAACATATGCTGCATAACAAACAGACATTCATTTTTTTCTTCATTGTGTCATGAAGACGATGCATAGTTTCCTTGCTGCAACTTACCACTACAAATATCATCTTTCTTAGCATAACATTGGGCTGTTATATGACCTGTTTTGCCACAGTAGTAACACACAATACCAGAGTTGTTAGAACTTATGTTCTGCTATCCACCTCTTCCTCTAAAGCTCCCCCTGCCTCTAAAGTTACCATGACCTCCTGAAACCTGCATATCGCCAAATTGCTGATTCAATCTATTTTGCTGGTTGTCACTACCACGGCCTCTTGAAGAGAACCTGCCACATCCCCTTCCTGAACTGGAGTAGAAAGCTTGGACCTGTTCACCACTTCTTTCAGATGTCTCACTCAGCATGTTGATCTCTTCAGTGATCATAAGGGAGACCAACTCATCGACATTTGGAATTGGCTTTCTGACATATATGGAAGTTACAAAAGACTTCCAAGCCTTTTCATTGTTAAGTCCACCCAAGGTAGACGACACCAAATCATCATCATCAAGCATTGCATCAAGCACTGCCAATGCATTTGCAATGTTCCTTACCTTCAATGCATGCCCATTGATAGACATCTTCCCTTTCTTCAATGTATTCAACTCTTGCTATACTCATTGATATACCCACAGCTTTCTAGAACAATCATCAATGAATGTGACAAAGTATGAACTGCTTCCAAGAGATACATTTTGTGTAGGCCCCCAAATGTCTGTATGTACAACATCAAGGATATTTTTACTTACATCTTTGTCATGTGAAAAGGGTTGTCTTGCCTGCTTACCAAACTGAAATGCTTCACATACCTTATGAAATTTTGCAACTCTAAATGTGGGCAAACCTGTAACCAACCCTTTGGACTGCATTAATTTCAGCCTTTGTACATTTGCATGTCCAATGCGTTTGTGCCAAATTTCAATATCTACAACAATACCTTTTCCTTTAGCATACATAACAGCATTCATAGTAGGAATTCTAGCATCCAGAGTAAACATACATCCAACTCTACTTCCCTTTGCAACCAGCCTGCACTTGTTATTGAGGTCTTCTACAAAGCAGCCCTTTGCATTAAATCTGACTTACAGCCCTTGCTCTACCATCTGACCGATAACACCAAGTTCTTTGTAATAGATGGCACATGTAATACATCTGAAAGACTCTTTGTCTTACCATCATGCAAGGATAAGGAAACTTTTCCAATATGTGAAATTGGGTGGCATGAATCATCACCCATCTGCACATAACCTGTATTTTGCAAATCCTGCATCTCTCCAAATCATTCTGCATGGCTGGTCATATGATTGGATGCACCTGAATCAACATACCAAACATCATCATGTGTTCCCTTTCCTATAACAGCATTCATCATATGGTGCATAACAAACATACGTTCATTTTTTTCTTCATTCTGTTGTGAAGACGATGCATAGTTTCCTTGCTGTAACTTACCATTGCGAATATCATCTTTCTTAGCATAACATTGGCCTGCAATATGACCTATTTTTCCACAGTAGTGACACACAATACCAGAGTTATTAGAACCTCTGTTGTGCCATCCACCTCTTCCTCTACAGCTCCCCTTGCCTCTAAAGTTACCACGACCTCTTGAAACCTGCATATCGCCAAATTGCTGATTCAATCTATTTTGCTGGTTATCACTACCACCTCATGTACCACGACCTCTTGAAGAGAACCTACCACGTCCCCTTCCTGAGCTGGAGTAGAAAGCTTGGACCTGTTCACCACTTTTTTCAGATGTCTCACTCTGCATGTTAATCTCTTCATTAGGGAGACCAACTCATCGAAATTTGGAAATGGCTTTCTGACATATACGAAAGTTACAAAAGACTTACAAGCCTTTTCATTGTTAAGTCCACCCAAGGTAGACAATACCAAATCATCATCATCGGGCATTGCATCAATCGCTGCCAAGGCATTTGTAATGCTCCTTACCTTTAGTGCATACTCATTGATAGACATATTCCCTTTCTTCAATGTATTCAACTCTTGCTTGAGTTGAATCTTTCGTGTCTTTGTATTTACGGAAAACATACTTTCAAGTATGGTCCAAGCTGCATATGAATTCTCTGCATTTCTAATATGTCCCAACATATTATTGTCAATTACTACAGATAGCCAATACATGACCTTCTTGTCTTTTGCATTCCATTCCTTCCGTGCCTTTGTCTCTTCTGCAGTTGGAGGATCACTCACCTCCGGCTCCTTTTCTTCACCTGAAACAAACTCATAAAGGCCTTTTCCAATAAGGAAGTTCGTGACACGGAACTTCCATGAAGGGTAGTTGTTCTTGTCGAGCTTTTCAATGATGGGGCTTCCACTGTTCTCTGCCATTATCATAAAACTAATACCAAACAGTAAGCAAATCTTCTGTAACCCTCGACCTATAGTACACGGCAATACACCAAACAACCTTTTTCACTATCTACTCAACAATACATGCAATCTGCAACCTGTTTGCAGATAAAACTTATGTTTACTTCCTGAAAACACCTCAAGAATTACAGATTCGCAATCTGTAATCTGCGCACCCACTTTCGGTCAAAATAGCCGAGATCACAGTGTACCCTAAAATTGTTGTCCGCAACCTTGCGGCTCTAAAACAGGGCCTGAAACGGCCTCAGATGCCCAAAATAACTGCGGGTAAGCCTTAAAGGGCTTATCTGCAGAATACACAACACTCTTCGCACACACCAAATCTCACTGCAATGTGAGATTTTTGCTCTGCCCTGCTTCCGGTGCCTCCACAGGCACTATCCAAGAGAAAGAGTGGAAGGATGGGAGAGCTTCTTACCCGTGGCTTGCTTGCTCAAACCTTGCTTCTTCTCCTTCACTTCAGCCTTCAAAATTAGCCTCTCTCAGTGGTGTGGCTTTGATACCATGTCAAGAATCGCGTGGTGGGGGGACTTGCTCAAGATGCTGTGCCAAACACACATAGAATGCACAAGGAGAAGCTCACTCAAGAGACAAGAAGAGAGATGGAGGCCAAAACGTTTTCTTTTGGTTTCTTCTTCTTCTTCCATACTCTTCTCAATGTACACAAAGTATAGATAAGATACAACATAAAGGAAAGTGGCCTACTAAGTCAAACAATGCATAACCGACTACACTAGTCGACTGGTGCTATAACTATGCCAGCTGTAAATAGGTGTAACAACCTAAATATAATAAGTAATGAGTCAGTGGCCATGTGAGCGTCATAATGACCACCAATGTGCTAAGTGTAGACATGTGGACCCATCTAACTAGGCGGTCCATCATCAATGTCTGCATGTGTTGAGCTTGTCATCTCAACAATAATGGTGAGAGAAAAAGAAATGGGATAGCATGTTTATACATAGAGATATGATCCCAATGTGACTAGATACCATAGTAAGAGAGAGATTGATAAGGTGCTTGTGACTTGTTCTTTTAAAATGTTGCTTATAATTAAGAAAGTGTAAAAGAGCAAGTAAGTGATAAGAAATTTTAAGCATGTTACCTTTGAAAGGACTCCAAGAGTTGGACATAACATCTTTAGTGATAAAACACTTAGTATCAATGTGCTTTATTATCTATACAAAGTAGTTTGTGCAAATGTGCGTGTGTGTTTCTTTTTACTTTACCCTCCCCCCCCAAAATTGGAAGACCAAGATAGTTACTTGATTGGAGAAAGGTAAAATTTGTATATGATGACTTGGGTAATGTAAATGATAGAGCATTTTGTAACAATATTGATAAAAGATTGGAAGAAAGAGTACTTGTGATTATCGATGAGGTTGTTGCCATTTAAGATAGAATGATGATTGAGATTTGGGTATATAATTAGAGCAAGACGGTTGTAGGAGAAAGGTGACTATGTGGATGGTTGGATAGGGTAGGATAAAAAGAAATGATGATTTGATGGATTGGGGGATAAATAAACATAGTGTGGATGGAATGTGTGTAAAGATAGTGGGAGAGAAGGAAGGAGTCTCACTTGTAGCTTTCTCACTTACACAATGGGGGAATACACACAAAGGTGGAGGCTGAAAACAATTCTCCTCTTCTTAGTTGTGTAAGCCAAAAAGAACTCTAGTACAGAGAAATAGAAGAACCCTATATGTGGGTCTCAAACCAAACTCAACTAACTAAGGTGGCATACTAACTAAGCCACGAACTAGAGAACATAAGGATAGCTATCATCCAGCTATTATTCATGGGCGGTGTACCAACCACATTTGCAGCTAACAAGTCAGTGGCATAAATGCACAACGGTCACCCTACCATATCATGAGTGGAGCTCGATATCTCAACACTCCCCCTCGAGCTCAATTCCAATTCCTGCACACCAAGCAAGTCTCTAAACTTGCGCAGCTTCTCTGCACCCAATGCCTTCGTGAATATGTCAACTACCTGATCCTCTATGCTGACATAAACTAGATCAATAAGACCTAGTAAAACCCTCTCCCGCATATAGTGATAATGCACCCCAATGTGGTTTATTCTAGCATGATAGACTGGGTTATTTTCCAAGTGTATACTACTCATGTTGTCACAATAAATGACAACTGGCCCATCTGTAGGCTGATGCATATCATAAATTAGCTTATGCAACCAAGCTACCTCACATGCAGCCATTGTTGCACCCTTGTACTCAGCCTCTGTGCTCGACAAGGCAACTGTAGGGCTGTTTCTTGCTGCTCCAAGTGACTGCAGCACTCCCAAAAGAGAACACATATCCATTGGTAGATTGTCTATCAGAAATACTACCAGCCCAATCAGTATTAGTGTATCCATGCAATTGTATCTAAACCCCATTCTCATAAAATAGTCCATACTGCAATGTGGACTTCATATACCTGAGTATGCGTCTAGCCGCATCCAAATGCGGTTTCCTTGGAGCCTGTATAAACTGACTTACCAATCACACAGCATAGCTCAAATTTGTCCTGGTAATAGTCATATAAAGCAAACTTCCTATTATGCGTCTGTACATAGTAGGGCCTTCCAGAAGCTCACCTGCATCTACGCTCAGCTTTACATTCCCATATTTGGACAGCATGTCCAATCCATATTGCCTCCGCAAGAGCCGTATCCCACTTGGTGATCTAATCACCTCAATGCCCAAGAAATAACGCAGCTCTCCCAAATCCTTCATCTCAAACTTCTGCTTCGATAGCATTTTCACATGAATGATATCTTCATCACTATCACTTGTGATAATCAAATCATCAACATAAATGACAAGCAACATAATACATTTTTCTATTTTTCTCACATAAAGTAAGAAATCTGCCTTGGAAATCTGAAAGCCAATAGTGATAAGATACTGGCCTATCTTGTCAGACCATGCTCTAGGTGCTTGCTTCAAGCCATATAAGGCTTTCTTCAACCTGCAAACAAACTTAGGATGAACAACATGCACATAACCTGATGGCTGCTCCATATAGACCTCTTCTTGCAAATCACCATACAAGAAGGCATTCTTTACATCCATCTGATGTAAAGGTTATCCCTTTGATGTAGCCATAGCAATGATTGCTCTTATGGTTGCCATCCTTGCAATCGGACTGAATGTTTCTTCATAATCAATGCCATATGTTTGTGCATACCCCTTGACTATTAATCTTGCCTTGTATCTGTTCACAGAACCATCTGCATTGTGCTTCACCTTATAAACCCACTTACAACCAATTACATCCTTATCTTTAGACAAAGGTACCAATTCCCATGTAGCATTTTCTTCCAAGGCATCCATTTCTTCATCTATGGCTTTCTCCCATTTTTCTTTTCCCATGGCTTGCTCAAAAGAAGTGGCTTCTGGTTCGTGTATCACTTTGACCATATAGGCATAGTGAATGGATGTAAATCCATCATATTTCAACCTATCCACAGGATACCTAGCTCTGGTAGACCTACGCAAAGTAGGCTCACTTCTAGGTGCTCTCAAAACATCCCTGTTCTTCCTTACTCCAGGTGTAACAACAGAAGGAATACCCAACTCATTATCAATGCTCTGTTCTAAGCCATTGGATTCACCATCCACATAAGAGTGACCTGCATTCACATCAAACATGGGATGATCTACCTTTTCTTTTCCTTTTCGTGATACCTGCATACCACTATCTACATTGCTTTGAGCAGATTCTCTTGATCTAAATCTGCCTGTCCATGGCGAAGAATGTGAACCACTGCTAGAGGACACTCCAGGTCCACTAATATATTGTGACTACTGCTGTGAATTCTGTGCAGCATTACCATTTTGTGCATCTACATCATCAATCATATTTACTGGTTTATATCAGCTACTCATCTCATCAAAAACAACATCTCTTCTCACTGTAAACTTATGAGTACAAGGGTTATAGCATCTATACCCTTTCTACCAGAGAGTAACCAATAAAGATGCACTTCTCAGCTTTTGGATCCAACTTGGATCTCAACTCATCTAGCACATGAACATAGGCAATGCAACCAAAAATGTTCAAATGAGAAATATCTGGTTTCCTACTAATATACCTCTCATGTGGAGTTATGCCATGTATTGCTCTAGTGGGAGTCCTGTTCATTATGTAGACTGCTGTAGCAACTGCTTCAGTCTAGTAAAAATTGAAGCATAGTAAAAATCTGGCAAGTCTTTTTCGTTGAGCATGGAATGAGATACCTCTCCAATATGCCTGTTTTTCCTTTCTGCAATTCCATTTTACTGTGGGGTATGACTGCATGAATATTGCTGCTTTCTGCCATGCTCCTGCAAGAACCTTGCAAAATCATTTGAGAGGTACTCTCCCCCTCCATCTGACCTTAGACATTTTATTTGCAAGTCTGTTTCTTTTTCAACCATAGCTTTAAGAGTTTTGAAATGCCCAAACACTTCACTTTTCTTTTTCATAAAATACACACAAAATTTTCTGCTATAGTCATCAATAAAAGTGACAAAAAAATGATAGCCTCCAATAGATGTAGCTTTAGTAGTCCACACATCAGAGTGGATTAATTCCAATGGCTTCTTACTCTCTTGAACATGTCTAGGAAATGGTTTCCTTGCATGTTTTCCAAACTGACATGCTTCACATACCTTATGCATTTCTGCAACCTTGAATTTAGGCAATCCTGCAACAATATTTTGGGTTTGCATTGATTTAAGTCATTATACATTAACATGACCAATGCGTTTATGCCAAATATCAATATTTGCAACTACACCGGTCCCATGTGCAAACATTGTTGCACTCAATTCAGGCATGTCTGCATCCAACGTAAACATTTTGCCCTTCTTCTTTCCTTTTGCTATCAAGCGACCTTTATTTTTCATATCCTCAACAAAGCATCCATGAGGATTAAATCTGACCTGCAAGCCCTGCTCAACCATTTGACCAACAGAAACCAGATTCTTGGTGATATTCGGGACATGAAATACATCTGACACGTATTTCTTTTTCCCATCCTGCATAGACAAAGGAATTTTTCCAATCTGCACAATAGGATGTGCAGTATCATCACCAGTCTCCACAAATCCTGGTTTTTCCATTTTCCTTGCATCCTGCATCCACTCTGCACGACCTGTCATGTGGTTTGACGCACCGAAGTCAACATACCACACATCCTTGCTTTCTTTTGCACTTGTCACAAAATTGGTCATGTGTTGCACCATAAACAAATGCTCATTTCTTTCATCACCCTATCTACTAGAAGATGCATAATTCTGTTATTGCAATTTTCCATTCATGATGTCATTCTGCTTTTTATAACAGTCTTTAGCCAAATGACCCATTTTACCATAGTAGTAGCATTCAACATTGTTGTTTGCATTTTGACCTCTTTGCCATCCACCACGACCTCTTTGGCTCCCCTTGCCTCTAGAGTTACCACGTCCTCCTCCATAGGACTGGTTTTCTTGAGTTTGCTACATATTCTGATTTCTACCACGGCCTCTAGATCGGCCTCCTCTACCTCTGCCTCTACCTCTTCCAGCATTTGAGTAGAAGACAGCTTCTTTTGAAGTTCCTCCTGAAGAAGATGCACCACCATTTCTCTACTCCTCAGAAATTAGAAGAGCAATCAACTCCTCAAAATCAGGAAATGTTTCACGGACGGAAATGGATGTCCGGAACTGTACATAATCCTTTCCTAGACCATTCAAGGTCACAGAAACTAAATCATCATCTTCCACTGGTGACCCAATGGAAGCAAGTGCTGCAATCTTCTTCACCTTCATGTGGTAGTCATTGATGCTCATACTTTCTCTTTGCACATTGTGCAACTCTTGCTTGAGCTGCATTTTTCTAGCTTGCGTATTTGTGCTGTACATTTTTGACAAAGTATCCCATGCCCCATTTGGCGTACTTGCATCCTGGATATGCATAATCATAGAGTCTGAAATACTGATAGATAGCTAGTACATAAATTTTCTGGCTCTCTCATGCCATCCTTTAAATGTTTGCATTTGCTATTGATTGGGAACATCAGGAAGAACTGGTTCTTCTTCATTTCCTGTAACGAATTCCCAATATCCTTTTCCCATAAGAAAATTCATCATTCTAAACTTCCATTCTTGGAAGTTGTTCTTGTCAAGCTTTTCAGTGAAAATTTGTGAAAGAGAATCAGATGCCATTACAGAATACTGCAAAATATTATGTCAGTGCAAAAAACAGAGCTTCAACCTCACAAGGGCAAATTTGCAAAACTGATGAAAGTGGTATTTGACCACACAGTCACTTCCTTGTGATGATTTTGCATCAACAGGTGACAAGGATGATTCTGTAACTCCCAATGTCTCTGTGCACAGGCATACGATACAATTTTTGTGGCAACTTTTCACCAACCTGTAGAACAGTGGTCGCACAGCAAAAAACAGGGCCTTTTCCTGAGTGCGTGTGGAAAACTTCCGCCTCCAAAACAGGCCCTGAATGGCCTCGAATCAAAAAAATAGGGTAACTAAGGGCTAAGCCATCTCCCGTAGCATATATTTCCCTCTTGCTACACCGCGAAGGGTGTCTCAATATGATACAATGCACTCTTGCACTTTCCAGCTGTGCTACCTGCAGAGACTTGCTCCCAAACTCGAAAAATGAAAGCAACACTGGTCCTCTTACCAAGACACTGTGAACTTGGCTTGCTTTCTTGAGCTCCTTACCACGAACCAGGCTCTAATACCATGTAAAGATAGTGGGAGAGAAGGAATGAGTCTTAGTTGTAGCTTTCTCACTTACACAATGGGGGAATACACACAAAGGTGGAGGCTGAAAACAATTTTCCTCTTCTTAGTTGTGTAAGCCAAAAAGAACTCTAGTACAAAGAAATAGAAGAACCCTATATGTGGGTCTCAAACCAAACTCAACTAACTAAGGTGGCATACTAACTGAGCCACGAACTAGATTACATAAGGGTAGCTATCATCCAGCTATTATTCATGGGCGGTGTACCAACCGCATCTGTAGCTAACAAGTCGGTGACATAAATGCACAATGGTCACCCTGGCATATCACGAGTGGAGCTCGATATCTCAACAATGTGATGATAGGATAACATCATGTGTAGGGAATTGGGATTGCACATCGAGAAGAAGTGATGTTATAATAAGGAATTCAAGGAGATAGTTTTTTTATGTATAGTTGGAAACATTGTGAGAATAATGAATGTATAGGAGAAAGCCAAGAGTGCCCACTATTGCATTTGTTTAGGAGAGAGTGGCACACAATTAAATTGAAGTGTATATGTGACCATAAGAATATGAGGATATTGAACCCATGGAGTGTAAGATAAGGACCAAGATGTGATCTTGAGATTGAAGAGGATTTTAGATGGTGGGTAGATGTGGAGTGAAAAATGTAAGGATATACAAAAATACTTAGAGATGTAAGAGAAGTGGAAGCAATGTACCTAATTTTTGTTGCAATGATCTTGAATGGTCTAGGACTTGATTATAAGTCAGTTGACACATCTATATAAGTGCGATCATAAATGCCTAATTTTAATGAGTTGTTCCCTTTGCTTGTTCATGAAGAGGTTAAGCTTGGATTAGCTACTAGCTCAAGTAGCTCAAAACATAGAGATGTAGTTTTTAACTCAGATCAAAGTGGCCATGGTAGCCATGATAGAGGATTCTCTTGTGGTTGAGAGACTATAAAAACCCTTAAGGTTTCCAAGATTTATCTCTTCTATGAGGCTAGAGTAAACTCAAACATGTTCACTGGAGGAGGACAAGCCTAATTAAATTGATACATCTATGAGGAGGTTACAAAGGTTATACTGGCTGATTGAGTCATGGTTGTATGACGCTCTAGTTGCCACAACTACAAGAAATATGGATTACCTGATCTTCCCCTAAAATATAGGTTTCTAGATATCCATTCTAGAAATCCTAGTTACTGTATCGCAATGCCATGCCTAGGTTGTGGTAGAAAATCATTTTCCAAGAATAATATGATCTTGCAAACTACTCGAATAATATATTCCCTTCCTATTGACGTAAAGAATTATTTTCGTCCACCCACTATAATCAAAATTGGTTGTCTCCTTGGTAATCAAGAATAATGGGAAGATGTTATCTGTTTAATGAAATTTCTAAACCCTAGCAGAAATAGAGTTAACTAATAGAGGTGACAAAGTTAGAAGAAATTCCTTGCATTTCAAGCTATGTATATATCCTCCAAGCATTCAAACGATGAAATAATTTTTGACTATTTTATAATGAATATATGGTTCTTATCTCTCCTATCTAGAATGGCAATATGGGATGGATTGATTCATTGAAGCTAACCACCCTGATTATATCATAAATCAACCTTAGGTGAATCCAAGGGATGGAGGACTCAAAGTCCCGTTGAACTATCCTTCCTTAACATGAACCTATTCTTCATGCTAGTGACCGACTAGATCACAAAATCATCAAGTAAGCAAAAAACCAACTAAGCTTGTCTTGATCGATGGAATTGCTATTTTAGGGAGTAACTCTCATCATAAGGATATCTAGACCTTCCCACAAAAATATAAAAATATTGATATGCATGCCATAACTCCAACTTATGAGGTCTGCTAAGTTATCAGAGATTCAAGGGTAAGTCAAACTAAGACGAAAACTCTCTTTTACAGTGTTAACCTTGATCATTATCAAAAAGACCAAGTAGTACATAATTCCCTTCCTAAATTAGTGAGGTAGATTAAGCAAGTTCACATCTTTTTGAATATTATTGGAGAGAAAATTGATCATGAAAATTTCATAATTCCCAAGGGCATCACCCCCAATCTCAGTATTACAAAAGCTCAAGAGAAGAAATTTATTCTCAATTAGTACAAGCCATTGAAGTTTGATGGTAAGGGGAGGGATATTCCAACTGAAGCAGAAACATGGATATAATGTATGGAAGAGTACTTCATTGTTACAGGAACTGCACTGTCAAATCAAGTAATGATCACCAAACTAAAACTCATAGGAGATGCCCGTCTTTGGTGGAAATAGTGGTGCAAGGACCAAAGAACGTCTGAAAGTGCTATCACTTGGGACAAGATTAAGGATGTTGTGCTTGGGAGATACCTTCCACCCACATATCAAACCTAGAAGATGAATGAATTCTTCAACTTAAAGTAGTTAAGCCTAAGCTTAGAAGCTTACTATTCCAAATTTGTAACACTTCTAAAATATGCACCTATGATGGATGTTTCACCGCAATATCCAGATTTTGCAATGGTCAAAATCTGCCCCTGCATACGTCCCTTGAGTCAATGAGACCATCA
Source organism: Lygodium microphyllum (assembly GCF_053477565.2). NCBI lineage: Eukaryota > Viridiplantae > Streptophyta > Polypodiopsida > Schizaeales > Lygodiaceae > Lygodium > Lygodium microphyllum. Next base: position 38,817,779 of record NC_141163.1, on the reverse strand, counting down.
AATTTACATGATGCATTGATTTGAGCAACTCCAATAGTTCATGAGATGGAACAAAGGCCAAGAAATGCAAAACTTTGAAACAAAAACCGTCATAATAAGGGCAATTTCCAAGGATATGAAAAAAGAGCCCAAGGGCAGTATCAACCAAACAAAAAAAGGGCCCAAGGGCAGTATCAACCAAACACGACAAAGAGAGCCAAGACAAATACAGTGGGAAACTTTATATCAACAAGAAAGAGCAATGAGGCTCCAAGATTGTTCTATTGCAAGGAACTAGGACATTTCAAGAGGCACTACCCAAAGCTTGGCCCAAACATCCACCAGGGTCAGTTTCATGGGCAAAACCAAGATGCCAGGGGCAAGGTTGCTCGAATAAATCCAAAAGAGATTAGTAGTGATAATGATCCTACAATGGAATCCGATATGGAAAGAGCAAGAGTACATGCCATTCTTAGTAAGAAGTGTCCAAATCGCCAATTCTCAACAATTCAAATACCAAAAAATTATCAATGTAAACCCTTTTAAATTTTAATCAAATGTGGAAGTATCCATTCTTTCATATTATCAAAATGTGCAAAAAGGCTAGGCATAAACACTACTCCTACACCTAATTTGCTTGTGGAGTTAGCAAATGGCAATGAAGTTTTGTCAACACAACAAACTAGCAAGGTAGAATTTAGCTTGGGTGGAAATTCTTCCTAAATGAGCTTCCGAATTATGAGCCTTGAGGCTTATGAATGTCTGCAAAGTATGGATTGGTTAATTCCAAATAATTCCCATATCCATTGTGGAAAGGGTCAAATTACATTTCAAAACTCAAAGGAAGAACAAGTAACCACTCAGGGGGAAGCAGGGAACCCTAAGGTTCAACTGGCTAAAGCTTTCCAAATAGTAAAAGGAATAAAGAAATGATTACCCGTCTATATATTTAAGCTCAACAAGTAACCACTCAGGGGGAAGCAGAGAACCCTAAGGTTCAACTAGCTAAAGCTTTTCGAATAGTAAAAGGACTAAAGAAAGGATTACCCGTCTATCTAATTAAGCTCAACAAGGCCGAGTAGGATAGTAAAGCCAAGGACCAACCATCTTGGCTAAAAGATTATGTATGCTAAAAGATAATGAGCCCACAAACTGTATGCTAAAAAGCACAAATGTGCCTTCTTCAAAAAGCATATCAAATATCTAGGATTCATAGTATCAGCAAATGACATTTCAGTGGAGCTTGCCAAGGTCTAAGATGTACAAGATTGGCCACCCCCAACAATGGTCAAGGAAGTGCGAAGCTTTCTAGGGCTAATAGGTTGTTATAGAGTCTTCATGAAAGACAATTCCTTGATCATCATGCCTCTCACCAACCTTCTCAAAAATCAAGTCTCCATTATGTGGATATCCACTGAACAATCTAGCTTTGAGAAGCTTAAGCAGAGTTTGGTAACTGCCCCTATTTTAAGGCTACCTAACTTAAGCAAAGAATTCAAAGTCATAACTAACACAAGCTCTCTAGCTTTGGGTTTCATGCTTATGCAAGAAGGACATCCAATAGCCTATGCTTCAAGAAAATTAAAGATCCATAAAAGAAACTATGCCACACATGATCTAGAATTAATTGTTGTAATTCATGCCTCTAAACTATGGAGACATTACATGCTTGGTAATAGGTTTTCTCTAATCACTGATCATAAAAGCTTGAAGTGGATTTTTATTCAGCCAGACCTCAGCATGAGACAATGCCGATGGATTGAGACCTTGAATGAATTTGACTTTGAAATCAAATATAGACCAAGCAAGGAGAATGTGATTGCAGATGCCCTAAGCCGTAAATCATTTCTTAATACTCTAATCCTAGAGGAACCCTCTAGGGCGGGAACTCTAGCTACAATGATTTCAATGCCTAATAACCCTCTCTTAGAAATGGCTAAAGAAGAAGCAGTGAAGGATCCAAACTATCAAAGAATGTTAAGAGAGATTTTTGTTAAGGATTCAAGTCCAAAACTTAAGTCTAAGTATCAAGATTTTTCCATGAACAAGGAGCTTGCCTATTTTAAGACAAGACTATGTATTCCTGTAAGCCAAGAACTCAAGAAGAAAATACTCTAGAAATCTAAGATTCTCCATTTTCCAGTCATCTTGGATATGTTAAGACTCTTAATACAGTCAAAAGAAGCTTCTATTGGGAAAGACTCAAGGGTGATATACTCAAGTATGTCACTGAATGCTTAAACTGCCAATGAATTAAGGCCGAACATGTCAAGTTGCCATGAAAGCTCTAGCCACTTGACATCCCTCAAATGAAATGGGAGTATTTGAGCATGGACTTCATAGTTGTATTACCCCCCTGGTACAAGGAGGATATAATTTCATAATGGTGGTCATTGATATGCTAACAAAAGTTACACACCTTATGCCTATAAATCCCAATTGCAAGGCTTTTGATATCGCCAGGATTTTCATTAAGAAAATTTTCATATTACATGGATAACCCCAGAGAATCATCAATGATTGTGATTCTCTCTTCACATCAAACTTTTGGAAGAGTTTGTTTGAAGCTCTAGGAACCCAGCTCTACTTCAATACTGCTTACCATCCCCAACTCATGGTCAAACAGAGTGAGTTATCCAAGTTATTGAAGACATAATGAGAGTTATTGTAATAGGGAGCCCAAATGGTAGATCCAATACCTACCCTTAGTTGAATTCACCTGCAATGCATCATACCATCAAAGTATTCAAATGACTCCTTTTCAGGCACTATATGGGCAAGGTTGTCTTACACCACTAAAATTTTTCAATCCTACCCTATGGGTAGAAGCATCTAGGCAAATGCTGGGAGAAATGGATCGGAAACAAGTGAAGACTACAAGGTAAGATATTCAAACCGCCAAGGATCGATAGAAGGCATATGCTGATCAATGAAGACAAGAATGCATTTTCAAAGAAGGTGACATGGTTTTCATTCGAGTTCATCCAAAGAAAAGTTCCTTATCTTTGGGGGAATTCAAGAAGCTAAGTCCCATGTATTGTGGACCATATAAGGTGCAAAAGTGTCTAAGAACAAATGCCTACAAGCTAAAACTCCCTAACAACTTGAAAGTACATAATGTATTTCATGTCAGTCTATTGACGGCATATGTTCCTAACACTGACCATGTATTGAACGGCCAACAAATTGTGATGCCAAGTCAAGGAGTCCTCGAACTTCAACCAGAAAAGATACTTGACATGCGTGAGAAGAATCTAAGAAGCAAAACCCTTAGAGATTATCTCGTCCAGTGGAAATAATACCTTGAAGAGGATGCCACTTGGGTTGACCAAAGATCACTATATAACCAATATCCCTAGTGTCATTTGAGATGGGGACATCTTGATTCCTCTAAGGGGAAGAGGATGTAATATTCCGACTTTTATTTTCAATCTTCTTAACTTCTTGTAATTAGATTTGGAGAGTTTTAGACCATTAAATAGAGGAATTCTTGAATAAAATAATCCAAATTTTTTAACCCGACACCTTCTAGGGCCGATAAAATCTATAGACATCCTTCACAAAAATCGCCATACACATGGTAGTCATGGCCCGTAAGTCAAAATTGACTAAGTACATTTAAAACTTATAAAGTAAGAGAAAGATTATGGAAGGAGAAGTCGACAAACAGGCCGCCCCCTCCCCCCCTTTTTTAACAAAAAAAATGGTGCCAATTTACTCTCTCCTCCCAAATTGGGAGCTAGTGAAAACACGAAGAAAATCTTGAATTCTCCTCCTCAATCTCAATAGAAAACTCCAACAATCTCCCCCTTTTCTCAGTTCGTCAACAAGAGGCCTAGATTGGAGCAAGATTGTCAGAGAGCTAGGTGAATCATTCATGCCATCTCTTGTAGCCTCTCTAGACCTTGAAGACCAAATTGCTAGCACCAAATTCATCTTGAAAGCTTCTAGATTGTTGGATTGCCAATATACCCTCCACAAAGAGCTCCTCTTCTTGGCCACAATGCATAAACCCCTTCTTCTTCAATTCAACTATAAATATGGGGCATGAGGAGCCATTGGAGAGGTAGCCTAATCAAAGAGAAGAGGCTCTTCTCAAACCAAGAGTATAGAGCAAGAGGGATGGAGCAAGAGGAGTACGAGAACGGAAATCATTGTCATGAAGATAAGGAGGATACTCCACCGGCTCTTGGAATTGAATCCACCATCCTTTCTATCTTCACTTCCCTATGGAATCCCAAGCTCTATTGCCAAAATCTCCTCTACAATCTTGTGATTAAAGACCATGGCCTCGAAGAATAAATTTATGAAGGTTGTAGAGGCAAGAGCAACCAATAATGCTATGGATAAGACCACTACAAATAGAATGGCGAGTACTAGGATTACAAACGAAGCTGCGAATACCATCAACCAAGAACTCGTCGTAGATTCCCAAGTACCATATTTTGATATTAAAGGTGGCTAGCAAATCATCATCCTATGAGTTAGTAACAAAAATTCGCATTCATAAAATAGGACTTTTTAAATCTCCTGCATCAAATATTTTAAAGAAATTATAAACCACAAATTCCAAGGGATAATTTAGGTTTGTACGAGAAGTTCCAAGGAGATGTACAAGGAAGGTGTTGGGTTCCTAAACAGGCTTACAAATTTTGATATGTATTGAACTTAGGTTCAATCGAGACTAGATCCCGAGGGGAGGGTAATCTAAGAAGATTATTGGAAGATATTGCCACTTACAATAAGTTTTACCTTGATATTATTATTTTTGGGAAGGAAAGAATTTTCTCAAAAATAAATTTATTAAAGGTTTACATATAATGTATTTGAAATAAGATATTTGTGATTGTAAGTTAGGTACTAATCTTTCTTAAAATCACCAGGCTAAAAGATGGATGATTGGGTACATATCACTGACCAAGGCAGTATTCAGATGAACACAAAACACTGACTGAGGCAATGTTCTTTGATGGCATTAGACCTTCCCAAGGCCAACATGGATAAAACCTACTCCACGGGGTTTTTTTGGTTTTTGCGTTAGGGAGTATTTTCAATCATGGCATGAAAGGTCTTATTGTAGGGAACTCTAGTTGGTAGGAGGAGGTGAGGATACCAAGGGGCTCTATTCATAAACTCCTTAGACTCTTACAAACTTCCAACTACCCTTTGAATTCCAAATAGTATCCTGGAAGTTCCAATACTAGTTTAGGAACTCAACGTAGAGAGAATAATATCTTCAGGTTGATATGATAGCTAGCTAGAATAGAAAACATTTTAAATAGTTATTTTTCTTAAAGGAACTATTGAGAAGGAATTGCTTTACTCTGTCTTTGTGTCATGAAATAAAGGCTTATAACGAATTTGTATTAGGAGATAATCAAAGAAGCTATTTTTATATGTTGAATCTAAGGTGATAGGTAATTAGGTAGTTAAAAATACTCTTTTGAGGGAAGCAGGAGGATGGATCCTCGAGGGATGGACCTACGATTGGGTGGGCTCGGTGAGCCAAGAGCTTTCCTAAAAAGAAAAAAAAAACATTTTTAATAGGTAAATGTATGACCGCTAGAGATCAGGATGCTTGATTTGCATCATTTTAGGGCCCAGAATGGGATTTTGCACCATGGACAGAAGGGATCAAAGTGCCACACTCCCCTTCGTCTCCCATTCTCTTTGAACCAAGTGCAATGCATTTCAATGGGGAATTTTATAAGAAGTGAAAACTTGAACTACTAACACTAATCAACTGTTAGTAGTTGGTTTGACTCATAATAGAAACCAAAAACTCTGGTCAATTCTCATGGGGATGGCTAGAACTTTCACTGCAAGAGGGTAGACTCAAGTGAGTCTAGATAGCAAACTCTGAGGTATTTCATCAAATCTTGGACAACAATTTCAAGGATGTCTCTTGATGGGCTACTAAGAATGTGCCAACGAGGAAGCGGCTCAGGGCAGGCACGTTATAAGGTTGGCCCTGGAGCCCAAAACATTGATGGTTTTATGGACCTTTTTACATGCTTAAATTGAAGAATTGATTGTTGGGATTTTTATTGTTATTGTGTTGGGCTAAAGGCATAGTTGGAATAACCATGAGAAATGTAGCTCATTTGGATAGCCATTGATGGACTGTATCAGTGCTTCTAGCGGCGCTCTGGTAGGTGGCATTGTGGGGAATTTTGGGTGCTATATTATGGCACATGTTATATACCTGATAGAGTATGCTAGTTGTATCAATCATCTCAATGAGGAGTAGATGATGTATACTAGATCAAGACGCAATGAGAGAGACAACCTTGAGTACTAGGCAACACTACTATAGTCAGCAACTATGTAGATGGTTGCAAGTTGTGGATCCCAAGTAAAGTTTATATTGGCGAGCTTGAAGTGGAGCTAGGAGAACTCACACTCAATGTTAGACTAGTGTGGTAGGGATAGAGTTGGAGAAATAGTCAAAGGGGTGTGGTGGAGGTACCACACACCTTGGAGATGGCATTAGCATATGGTTTTGTATTGAATTACTAATTGGCAAGTGCTACCTATAAAGCTAGTGGGGATGAATTGGCCATTAGATTTGGTATTGAGAATACATTTGGATGCAATCTAGTTTTCAACTCACTTGGCATTGGTGTTGGGTGATGGGGGATAAGGCTACAATCCATCTTTCTTAGGATAATTTGCCAAGGCTATGGCTCATGGCCTTATAGTTCATAATCACCTTCTTCCTAGGCATAGATAGGCCATAGAGGAAGCGGCTCAGGGCAGGCACGTTATAAGGTTGGCCCTGGAGCCCAAAACATTGATGGTTTTATGGACCTTTTTACATGCTTAAATTGAAGAATTGATTGTTGGGATTTTTATTGTTATTGTGTTGGGCTAAAGGCATAGTTGGAATAACCATGAGAAATGTAGCTCATTTGGATAGCCATTGATGGACTGTATCAGTGCTTCTAGCGGCGCTCTGGTAGGTGGCATTGTGGGGAATTTTGGGTGCTATATTATGGCACATGTTATATACCTGATAGAGTATGCTAGTTGTATCAATCATCTCAATGAGGAGTAGATGATGTATACTAGATCAAGACGCAATGAGAGAGACAACCTTGAGTACTAGGCAACACTACTATAGTCAGCAACTATGTAGATGGTTGCAAGTTGTGGATCCCAAGTAAAGTTTATATTGGCGAGCTTGAAGTGGAGCTAGGAGAACTCACACTCAATGTTAGACTAGTGTGGTAGGGATAGAGTTGGAGAAATAGTCAAAGGGGTGTGGTGGAGGTACCACACACCTTGGAGATGGCATTAGCATATGGTTTTGTATTGAATTACTAATTGGCAAGTGCTACCTATAAAGCTAGTGGGGATGAATTGGCCATTAGATTTGGTATTGAGAATACATTTGGATGCAATCTAGTTTTCAACTCACTTGGCATTGGTGTTGGGTGATGGGGGATAAGGCTACAATCCATCTTTCTTAGGATAATTTGCCAAGGCTATGGCTCATGGCCTTATAGTTCATAATCACCTTCTTCCTAGGCATAGATAGGCCATAGAGGTTGCAAGTCTACTATCACGAGGCTAGAGTCTACTAAGGATGAGTGTTGAAGATGCTTACTAGTGAAAGCTCTAAGGAAATTTTATTCCTTCTTCTTCTTCTTCTTCTTCTTCTTCTTCTTCTTCTTCTTCTTCTTCTTCTTCTTCTTCTTCTTCTTCTTCTTCTTCTTCTTCTTCTTCAATACACAATACATTTGCACAGTGATAGATCATCCAACAATAGTACCTCCCAAAGGATAGGATCCAAACAAGCACCAATATTTTCATTAATAATATTGCATTGTATGGGATTCAATATGATTGCATACTTCCTCTTGTAGTGTAATATCAAATAGGACTAAATGTGTATTCAAGTCCCATGTTTACTTGGCAATTCAAAAAGAGAGTAGTTACCACCAATAGAGTTGCCAAATTAATATGGCAAGATAACCACGTGAAGAGATACCAATACTTTGTGCTCCACAATAGATATAATTTGCAATCACATCCAATATAGATGGAACCTCATATAGAAATACTCCTTAAACTTCTTGAAGTAGACCTCCTTGAGTTGTAGATGTGTTGTGTGTCTTCTTAATAAAAAGCACCTTCTTATCAATGTAGAGACCTCATTGTTGCTTAATAGATACTTCTTCTTGAAGCTCTTAATATAGAAGAAACTTTGTGATAAAGAAAACTTCTCAATAATGTGATGCAAACTGAATGAGTGAGAAAACCAAGATGTAGACTAGTGCTTCTTCAATGAGAAGCCTATCATGAGTGCACTAAACTAGACAATGTGTCAAGACCTAAAATGGGCATGACACTGGCTCTCAGACTCTAGCTGAGCCTCTATGCTCAACCAAACACCGGATGGCCTAGCGGCCAATAGCATATGTCAAAGGCTACATATTGATCTAACTAAATAAGCATTTGTATCATTTATAGTCCAATGAATCCCTTTCCAAACTCCTCATAAGGAGCCCCTACACATATTGGTGTTATACACCACGTAAAATAGGCATAGGGAGCACCCCCTCGGCAAATTGTTGCGGCCCCTCTATGGCTCTTCTGCACCCTAGGGGCAATTCACCCTAGGATTCCCCGCGAACACATATAATACACACGACACATAGTCCTCTCTTATAATCAATTGTTCGAGGAGATATAATATGATCCTCATTGCACACTCCCCAAAGAAACTAAATTCTAGCCTGTTTATGAAGATAATTGCCATGCATCCAAGATGACACCATGTGTTGAATGTAATTCAACCATGAATGATTCATAGTGCTCAACCATTTTTATTCATTTAAAATGGCATTGTGACAATGTGAAACCATTTCTTTTCATGCTTTCATTCTAAGCACAATTGCTGCATTGCATAGGGTCAGTGCACTGAGCATGCTCGTGCTACTAAACCTTTAATTATCAAAAAACAAGTGTCCTATATGCAAAATGCATGAGAAAAAAATCAAATTCAGCATGTAATCAACACTTATTACCCTCTCCTCTCCTTACCATTTAGGGTTGTGCATTCGATGGTAGGTTTAGAGAGAATTTTGATATATTTTTCTTCATAAAGAGTGATAAATACTCACTTTAACATAGAGATAGGGATAAACTAAAGCTACATCTCATGCTTTAGTCCTACCATACAGCCATGGACACATATATTATTTTTTCCTATTTTTAAAGCATGAAAAGCCTATTCTTTTCTATTTTCTCTATTTTTTCTACTTATTTATCAATAAAAAATATTATTTTATGAATTTTTAATGTGCCTTGATTAAACTTGCTATTAAGAATTATTGTCATCTCTCATTTCATCCCATGAGAATACCACTCACACATCGAAAACCCCCAAAATCCATGATTCACCCTAAAACTGTAGTTTTGTGGGTTTTGTGTGTTTATAATAGATGACTGATCCTTACTAATTTTCTCATTTTTTCTCATAAAATGGATCATTGACAATCAAGAGCAATAATTTTCAACCATTTGCAATCAAGATCTATCATTAAATGGTGAAATTTATCACTTACTCATAAAATTGTGCTTTATCTCACATGTATCTCGTATTTGGAAGGCCATTTATGCTCACTAACAGTTGCTAATGCTCCTTCAAACATTGATCTATGATCCATCATGTCTCAGCATCATCTTCCAATCAAACTCTGTCAAATCACCCCATCCCCTTATTTCATAGATTGAACCATAAAAACATGCATCAAGAGGAGAGAGGAGAGAGGAGAGAGGAGAGAGAAAGAATAAATTTTGAGATCTCTATCTCAGCAACCATTCTATACCAAAAAGGTAGCAATGAAGAGTTAAAAAATCAAGAAAACCATGATAATGATCAGATTGGGTGCTTGTGTTCAGCCCCCCATCTCCCCTTTCCACAAATCGTCGCCAAGGAGGGGCATCACTTTTTTCCAACATTTTTTGAAATGCCCCCCTCCCCCAATTGATTTAAAAAATTTAATTGCCCCTTTGGGGCCCCCTAAAGGCTCATGGCCATGCCCACATGAAAATTTGATCCAATTTTGATCTTCTTGGTGCGCCTAGCTCCAATTTATTCCCCATCCAGCACTCGATTTGTGATCCAAAAATTTCTACACATTCGGCTTGAGATCTTGAACAGTCAAGAACTCATCTTACTTTGATTTGGCATACAAAAAAATTATTTAAAAATTTCAACCACTGCAAAGGTCTATCTTTTAAAGAAATTTGCATTTCCATCATGCACGGCCACTAAAAATTATCGAATATGTGCCTTCCACTTCTGTCGGTCTTTAAATTTTGCTTAAAATTCGCATCAATCAACACTTATCCAACATTTTCTAGTGGTTAAAACCCACTCTCATTGGCGACCACAAAATAGGGTAACTAAACCTATCAAATCCACGAAAGCTTATCTACACATATAACAACTATAAAAAGCATCAAGCTGCCACAAAACAAAATACACAACAAGGCACAAGAACAACTCTCACCCTATCCCCTGACAAGATCAAGGCATAAAAACCACAAGGGGTAGGCCAAGTATACAACATGATTGAGATCCAAAGCTAGTCACTAACCAATTTCTCCAACATAGACAAGCTGAAAATAACTACCAAAGAAGTCATCCTCATCTGAATTACCTACCTATCGTAGGACAACTCAACTAGGAACTCCTACTAGGCGAGGATTCCTATAGCCTAGTCTTTCATTGCTAGATACTTTTGATTCATCATTTTTTTTAAACTTCAGGACGTGATACTCAGGGCATGTAAAAAGAAGGGAGTTGAGTGTAGTGACCCAAGAAGAACGTGGCATTAGGTATTATGTCGTGTCTTGGCACCCAAGAACCTACCAAGCCCTCGCAAGGTGACACTTAATCCTTTGTTTCTTTCACTCACTTTTATTTTTGCTTCAACCTGACTTAGTATTTTCCTAGCTAGACATCACCCCTAGAAAGACAAGGCATGGGTTTGGCTCATCCCCAGAAACCTACCAAGCCTTCGCAAGTCAATGATTATCTCCTCTTTGATTTTTTTTTCTTTTATTACATTTCTTTTTCTTTTGTTCAAGGATGAGAATCCATTTTTACACACCTCCCTAAACTATAGTCTTCAGATATAAACATTGTTTCTTTCTCTTTCTTTACTTAGTAGTCTTCTATAACTGCCTCACAATTAACACAAACTCCTAGAAATTGCTGCCTAGCAAGCTAGGAAAATAGGGCCACTATGACTACCTTCTAAAACAATTCTTAGAGTGCTTGACAATGTCTTCACAGGAGGCAAATAATTGCTTAGACCTCCCTAGACATACCTAACCTAAATTTTGCAACTTCACGCCTTGATCGTCAGTCCCCAAGAAACAAAAATCCCCACATACTCATAACCATTTAGTATAAAGGGAAATAAATCATAAAGGAAGGATATCACCTAGACTTGGTTGCAAGAAGCATCGGCATAGCAAGAGGCTTGCTCTAGGCACTTCATCAGACCTGTTTGGTATAACACTAAAATAAGAAAACATTGACTACACCTGCATCAGACTAATACATGACCCTCTTGGCCTTAAGAGAATGGATCATTTTAATTCAAGCACATGGTTTCCTTGTCATATACATTGCATCCTATCAACCTATCCAAGATAACAAAAAAAAAAACTATACAAAGTTTAATCTTGTGCTCTTGTATATTCACCAATCCAATCCTTCCCACTGATATAATGTCAATGTGGACTATCCCTTCTTGGGTACTATTAGCTAAATGAATGACCTCATTGGGCTCAAGTGTCTTATCATTCAAGTAGATAGTTTTTTCAAGCTTCCCAAAGACATCTCATTGGGCCAACTTGATTATTCCTAAGGCACCATTCTCTAGGTTGGTGCGTGAAATACTACAAGATCTGCAGTTAGAGCATCATCACAAGTTCTTTTCAAGGAACCAGGGAAGGAATGTGGGGCGATGGTCAAAGCCAAGCCTTGCTTGCTCTGCAAGAAGTAGCTGAAAGCTACTTGATTGATCTAATGGGTGATTATCAATTTTTAGCCATTCATGCCCGACGTATCAATATTAAGCCCATAGATATGGTTCTTATTCATAGGATCTACAACAACAAGGATGCATTTAATTTTATTGTCAACAATATGCTTTGAGAAGCTACCTTGTAATTGGATCTATGTTTCTAGCTCAGTTTTGGTTGTCGATTGTAAGGAGCTTAGTTTTGGTTTATCTTTCTAGTAGACCTTCAAGTATTTGATAGAAGTGGCCTACAAAATGGAGCTAAATTTTGCATAGCTCTAGTTGTACTTTGTGCAATGCACTATCTACCATGTATTTCATGATTTATAATGCCAAATCTGATATTTGATATTCTATTTTACCACGATTTGCATTGTGAATATTTCCAAGTTTTTAATTTTGAAAGTAGTTTTGTTGAGGATAAATTCAATGCGCAATCATGCACACATCAATGATCAGTTGTACATGGGCCAATCACTATATCTTTAATGTATTTAGCGGTTTGATAATACTATATTCAATATGTGATATTCCATTTGACCCATGACTTATTTTTTTATGAATTTTTAAGTTTTCAATATTTCACATAGTTTGGTTGACAACACATTTATGGATACTAAAAAAATGGCCCCATTAGAAGTTTCTGGGACACCTATCTGGAGACTCACGTCTGGGGCCCTAAATTCTAGGCCCCAGATGCCAATCTTTGGATAGGTATCCTCCTAGAGACTTCTGATGAGGCCAAATTTTTTTTGGATAGTTGATGTATCCTAGAGCAGTCCACAGGTAAAATTTCACAACAATCAGATCATTGGTTATATTTTTCCAAAGCCTGATACATTAATTTAGGTTTAAGGGTTTTTTAAAAGTTTTGCTATAAGTTTAAAATTTCACCTCATTTTACACATTTCACTTTTGAGTTTTGAGTTTTCTCTCCTAGAAGACATGACACACACCATGCAAGCGGCCCGAAGACACCTCCCTAGAAATCTTATGCACATGCCACCTCCCCCAGCTTCACCACCACCACCACGCCAGCATCGCAAGCGTCGATGGAAGCCAGGCATAGTGGCTCTTCATGAGATCCACCATTACCAGAAGACCATGCACCTCCTAATACCAAAGGCTCCATTCCAAAAGCTTGTGCATGAGATTATGGATGGCATACTCATAAGAACAATAGGAGGCACTTCCCAGATGGATCATGCTTGCAACAACCCAAGCTGGATTGCCCAAGCCCTCCTTGCACTACAAGAAGCTGTCGAAGCTTATCTCATCGACTTATTTGGAGACTCGGTCTATGCAATAGTACATGCAAGGAGAGTCACCGTCACCGATAGGGATTTGTAGATAGTGAAGTTCTTCTAGCTATGGAAGAATAGTCTTGGCGGAGATAAACAACGATAGGGGTGTACTACCAAAACATACACTGATTATAGCTTCCAAAGAGATTTTGTAAAACCCTAGTTGTAATGGATCCCATGTAAAATGTTATGAATATGAATACAACTTTTTTTGTGCATCTTATTTTTTTTAATTCTCTTGTTATTTGTTTAATTTATGTCTTTGAGTTATCGTTATATGCATTTGAACAAATACATGTTGCACACGAACTCAATAAAGCACTACGTATTAAATTTAGGGTATGAATCATGTTGCGTATAAATTTGATAAATAAACATAACATTCAAGTAAAAAACAATAATAAAAGACACATATGATAAAGTACGTTGCAAGCAAATCTAACAAATATTGGTTTTCATTACTTCAAGAGAAGATTACAAACTACATTACATTGTTGATGAGATATCATTTGGCACTAAGTACATCTACTCTCTCCTAATCTTCTTGGAGCTACACTCCCCATGGTTAGAGTTATCCTTGATCATAGGCAACAACACATTTTGCCCTAGTAGTTCTTGCCTAATGACATTGGGGTCTTCAACACCAGCAACCATGCCACGAGCCACCATAGAAATAAGTGACCTAGACCTAGTGCTAGAGAATAAGTAGAGGAGCTTCGAACGTCAAAGCAACACTACTTTCTCCAAGCTAGAGTTTGTTGGGATAGTCTTGAAGGGCCCAACCTTCATTAGTGCCCTCAACTTCAAGAAATTCCCAGTAAAAGTCGGAGATCATGTCTTATGGAATACAATAATGTTGCTCACAAGTTGGCCAATATACTCCTTCAATGTCGAGTCCTACACCCTTCCTTTGCCCAGTATGCATAGAGTGTGCTAAAGATACATACATCAAATTCAGACAAAAATTTACTAGGGCCTCTGGGGCATCCAAAGCATGGAGAAAAAAAAAATTTGGGATTGGGTCCCTAGAGCAGCCTTGGCCCCCAATCTCGGCAAAAAAAATTCTCCATGCTCCCAATGCCCTTGAGGCCCTACGAGTAAATTTTTGCGTGAATTCGATAACATTACCTTCTCTGCATCATCTATCTGTTGTTGCTATACTGGAGCATTCAGGTCTGCTCCTACCATTGGGCCACCCTCGTCTCTCTCTTGGGAAGGTATTGCTTAGTCAAGTCGAGGTCCAAAAATGCTTTCTTGCAACTGCTCGAAATTCACATCTGAGATCTCATACTATGGTGCAACATTCTCAATCTGCTCTTGGATGCTTACAATGGCAGAGATGTCATTGGCACTTGTGCCATCATATTGAGTTACCTCATCAACATATGTTGGGCATCTTGTATATCAAAATCTATAAAATCATCAGTTGCATCATGCACCATGATACAATATAGTTCTTCTTCTCTTAGCTCCAAAATTTCTAGTACATCTTACATAAGTAAATATTCCACCCCCTCAATGATGATAGCATGAAGAGAAGCGATGAGTGGCTCATCACTTGTCGACATCTCATCAGGGCAAGGTGGTGGGTGCACAATGGCTAAGCTTTGTGATGCCTCTACTCTCACATCAAGTGTGATCTCCTCAGGTTCCCTGTCAAAATACTCTAGCTGTGGTTGAGAGGGTATGTCGATGTCTTCCTTAATGTCCACTTGCACCTCAATGCACAAAACATATATGGCAAATGTTGCATCGCACTCAATGAGATCCATCGTGGCACGGCCCTTGGATGAGGTGGGCATTGCTCTGGCACAGAGATGTTGCACCATATGCATGAGGGCTTGATTTATTACATTTGCATGGCTTGATCCAGCACGTAAACTATATAAGAAATCTATGGAGACCCATCTAAGAGCAAAGTTCAAAATAGAGTAAGTGAGAGGGTTTGCCGCACAAAACGATGGCACTATACTAGAGCTAGGCTCTACACTGAAAAGCAAGCTCTCTAGACTCAAGGTTGCGCAAAGCCTAGGGTTTTTTCTCCTATTATGTGTGCATAGCGTGTGGAGCTAATCTATGCGGAAAAGGTGGGAGTGGTAGCCACGGCACATAAAGAGAGAAGAAAGGAGAGCACAAGTGTAGGGAAGTAGAGAATGAAAGTGAAAATAAGTTTGGAGTTATAGCTTTTATGTATCTAGGGTTTTAAATAAAGGTTCTTTTTTAACCCTAAAGTTTCAAATTAAAACTCTTACCTTAGTTTCTTTATTTCAATACTTTAAAGTAACCGTTAAATTACTCATACAAAAAAATGCTTCATTCTACATTATTATATCCTCGAATATACTTTGATCGTTGAGTATATTCAAGATCAACTACAGAAAATATAGAATTTTTTTAAGAAAAGAAATCTAAAAGACCGTCAAAATCCCTTGGATCCAATTTAATATTTAATTTTAAGAAATAATTAGAAGAGATGAGCTACAATATATCATTATGCAAAGACAATATT
Organism: Lygodium microphyllum; assembly: GCF_053477565.2. NCBI lineage: Eukaryota > Viridiplantae > Streptophyta > Polypodiopsida > Schizaeales > Lygodiaceae > Lygodium > Lygodium microphyllum. The sequence goes on along the minus strand of NC_141163.1, from coordinate 38,801,940 downwards.
GCATAGATTATAGAACTCCAACCTGCAATTTAATTATGATTTTAACCACCACGATTGACTAATTACAGTATATATTATCGCATGTTTGGATCACAGTAAACTAATATTATCTAAATTGAAAGTACTCATAAGTTTTAAAAAAAAATTATTTGCTCTTTATTTAAAAAAATTTACAAGGATTCCACTATCTCAGGGATATGTGGAGAAGCACATTGTTTACATATCATGGATTTCTCACTACAAATCCTCACTTTTCTATTATCTAACTTAAAATAGAAGTTGTAGAGGGGCTCATTGGACATTAATTGGATCTTTTGTCTCAAAAAAGAAATGGGTCAGTGGCTCTCTGCACTGACCACAAAAGGATTATGACCATTCCACAAGATAACCACATCTATGAGAGTTGTATGTGTCTCATCTCAGGTATCTTGATCCAATCTCATCCACTCCCCTCGCAAAAGTCGCCATCTTCTATATCTAAAGCAAATGCACAAAGTTTGTCTAGCGATGAAATACATGTAATTTAAAAAATAATAATAGTAAGTAAATGCGAATAACACAACAATTCATCTAAGCAAGACATATGTCAATTAAATCAAGGCATTCAAAATAGTAAAAAATATTTACATGAATGTGAGATCAGATTGGTTGACCCTACACTCAATCATCTCATAAAAATGTGTTCTTTTGACTTGCCAAGACTCACCCAATAGCTGATTCATCCATTCCTCAGATGGACACTTGCATTGATAAGTAATCTTTATTTTATTCAAAACATCACATGAATCAAATAAATGTGCAAACAATGAGAATGGAATAAACCAACTAAGATGCACATCTTTGGAACCTATGGTGGATTTCATAGCACTATTTATGTCAAATTTTATATTGGACTTACATGCTCCTGATAACTCCAAGCTACCAACCAATCATTCACCACTAGATAATGGCGGCAATGGGACATGTTACAATCTCTGGCTTTCTACTACATACAATGAATTATAAAAATATATATTTTGAGTTACAAGTTGACTTATAGAGTTATTATCATAGATCAAAGAACATATGTCTTCATGCCAAACATGTATCTTGCCACTCAAACATTCCACATTCTGCCATTCATGCAAAGTTGATGGATATAGAGCTGTTAGTAAAACAAGATTGAATTAGAACATTGCAAAGATTTTTAAAAACAAATCTAGTGCAAAAGAATAAATAATGATAAAATTTAAAAACTTACTGTTTTGTTTGTAATTTGCAATGTAGTTCTTGTCATGTATAGAGATTTGTTTGTGCATATAAACATGTTGGATCAACACTTTTGTTATTGTACTTGTTCCATTAAACACTTTTCTGAACTCTAAAATTCTACCTTACTAATGTTTGCTAGCGTTTGCAACATCCTTACCCCTGACCTTGAAACTCCCTAGAGTACTTGGGTGCATCAAAATCCAATCCAACTTATAGTACTTATCACAAATCCAATTACCGCCACTATCTTTCCTATTGAAGACCTCCACTGCAAGTATGTTACTGATGTTTTTCCTCCGTGAAGACATCTATAATAACCAAATAGAAAAGTCACCTATTAACATGTGTATAATTTACAAATATTCTCTCCAAATGAAATGAAATATAAATGGAGCAATTTTAAAAAAATATTGTACCTATAATTCTTTTCATAAAGAAGTCCAGATATGTTGAACAAGAAGTTGACTTATAATAAGACCATTGTTCCTTCATTGACAAATTCCTAGAGTACAAAAACAAAAGAAATATCGAGTCAAAGCATACATAAAACTTACATAGACTTTGTCCAAATGAGTTGAAACTTAACCAAGGAGCAACAGAAAAAAGTGGCAATATACATGTGGCTTTCTTTGCAAAGAAGCCCAAATATGTTGAAGAAGTTGAGTTTTTAAAAAATCATTTGTTCTCCACCCTCAAAGACTCTTGGAGCAAAAAAACAAAGGAAAGCTTAGTATGCATATAGCTTGCATACATTTTGTCCAAACGAGATAAGATTTAACTATGGAGTAGAAAAAAAAACAAGACAACATACTTGTAACTTTTTTTACAAAGAAACCGTAAGATGTTGAAGAAGAAGTTGAGTGTTCAAAATATCATTGTTCTTGACTCTAAGAGACTCTTAGAGTACCAAAACAAAAGAAATTACATGTCAAAGAATGCACATAACTTGCACACATTTTGTCCAAACAAGATAAAACTTTACCATAGAACATCCATGGAAGAGAACAATATACCTGTAAAGTTTTGTGAAGAAAATCTTAGGGCTTTAGTAGAACAAGCTCTGCTCTCATAAAACATGTGAAACTCACACTGTGTTTGTGTAGAGGAAATGAAATTTCACATGGTTATAGATAGGGCAAGAAACAATGAGGCTCTAAGATTTCATCAAGAAAGAAGAAGTGGGAAAAGAGACATGATAAATTTGAGTTCCGTCTAAGAAAGAGGGAAAAACTGAAAAGGGGAGAAATGAAAATTTAAACATTAAAAAATGAGAAAATAAAACTTCAAGTCAAAAACTTCTAGGAAGTGTCAACATTGTATTCTCCACATTTTCCCTTAATTTATTCTTAGGGGAAGATTTGGGCCAAGATATGGCTAGAAGATTCATGTTACATGAATCTGGAATCCCAACTCTCTCATTGGTTAGGCCGGCAAAAAAGAGAGTCCATATTTCTCCTAATGGTAGGTTCCCTATCACTTGGACTCCCAATATTTGAGATAGCCTCCACACGACAGCAGATATCAGTTATGTTTTGGGGGATGATCTCATTGACATGATTTTGTTTCAAGATTAGACCATTGAGGGGTTGCTTATCCACTCCACTTCCCCCATTAGGTCTACATTGATTTCCATCTAGTCATCTAGCTCATGGCTTTGGAACATAGGATTGGTTGTACTAGGATGCCAAGGTTCATGGGCCTTGGGATCTTCATAATTAATGCTAGGATTCTTCCTAGTGTACCTCTCATTTGCACCTCTAGCATGACTAACATTCAGCAAATGTTTCCAATCCTTATGAATTTCAAGGGTGTGGGGAAAAATCCAATAGCTCTCCCAACACCTCTGAATATATCTCTCATAATCTTTTTCTTTAACCTTTGCCTCCTTTAATGACTTAGGGTTTCTTGTCCTAACTTGGAACTGTGTATTTATTTCCAAGCCACTGACAAAGAGTTCACCAAGCACATCTTTTGATAATTGACTAACTTTCCTTGGCCAAAGTTTTAGAATGTCATCAAAGGCTCTCGTGTCTCTTTGACAGAGGTATATAACTTTTTCTAAATCTGTGTAAGCTATCCCAAGACCTGAGTCATGGGAACCTTCTTCTCATATTCATCTAAAAATCTATCACATAATTCCTCAAATGATTTGATCCACCCTCTTGGGAGGCTCCAATACCATTTCTGAGTCTCTCCGTTAACACAAGCATCCAATGTAGATCATCAAACCCACTTGCAAGGAAAGTTAGGCCATATTCTTTCAAGTGTAGTATCGGATCCTCATCAAGCAATCCATAAGATACTAGCATAGCCCTATAAGGAGGAGGGAATTTAGTCCTCTTCTTTGGGATCAACACTAGGTCATCAAAAACTTTGTATTCCTCTTGACTTAATACCACCATGTGAGGGTCTCTAATCTCTTCCATTTCCACCTCTAACGGTGTGGAAGAGTCACTAGTTTCCTAGACTTTGCTTTCTGCCACCTCACAAAGTGGTTTAGGAAGTCCAACACTATGTAATAGGGAGTCAACCCCATCACTAACTAGTGGTACTTTAGCAAGTCTATTTTCATCTACCACCACTTTGCTAGAACCTAGGATAGGTCCCAACAGAACCTTCCTTGCTAACAATGGGTTTCCACACACATAGCCATCATCCAATGCTTTATGGATCTTTGCAATTGCACTACGATATCCAACTATATTAGGCACTAGCATTGGATGTATTCTCGGATTGTAGTCATGTATTATTGGTGCATATTAACCATTGTCATCACAATCTTTTCATCTAGAAAGTCATCATTAGTGGATGATTGTGCCCTCTTAGTCTCACTTTTTCTTTCTAATGTTTTCTCTAACTCCCATGGCCTATTAATCTCAAAAATTGCTCCATGGATACTTCCCCATAGTGGCCCAAAACTCGAGCATGGTGTCACTTTCAGGGCAAAGGCTGAAATAGCCCAGTCGAAGATCCCACAAAACCATTTAGGATGGACAAAGTATCTTTTTGGTTATGGGGATTTATTAGACTAATCATCATCATGTTGATAATCAAGGCTTTAATCAGTCAAAAGTTAATATCCACCGCTTCAAGGCAACTCCCAATTAGAAACTAAATAATAATAATGGGTCCATTATAGCCAAGATTCAAAAACTACCACTTATTGGCAACTCCTAGAAAATGCACCATGTTTCGGGACCTAAAATGGGCCAGTTTCGGGACCTAAAACGGGCCTGACACTGGCTCAAAGGCTCTAGCCGGGCCTCTATACTCAATAAAAACACCCCATGACCTCATGGCTAGGAGTGTCTAGAGGCAACACATTGATATAACTAAATAAGTGTTTGTATCATTTATAGTCCAATAGATCCCTTTCCAAACTCCTCACACGGAGCCCCTACACATATTGGTGTTATACACCATGTAAAACAAACATAGGGAACTCCCTTGACTAATTGCCATGGCCCCTCTACAGCTCTCCTACAACCCAGGGAGGATGGCCCTATGAGGATGTGCCATTGACACATATAACGCATATGACACATAGTCCTCCCTTATAATCAATCGTTCCAGGAGATAGAATATGTTCTTCACTGCAAACTCCCCAAAGAAACTAATCACTAGCCCTACAGCTTGGGATACCTCACCCTCAACGTAGGTCAATGCTTATGAAGACAATTTCCATGCATCCAGGATGATACCATGTGTTGAATGCAATGCAACTATGAATTATTCATTGTTCTCAACCATTTCTATTCATTTAAAACAGCATTGTGATAGTGTCAAACCATTTCTTTTCATACATTCTAAGCATAATTGTTGCATTGCATAGGGTCAATACGCACCAAGGCATACTCATGCTACTGAACCCTTTCATTCTCAAAAATACATGTCCTATATGCAAAATGCATTAGAAAAAAAAAACAGATTCAGCATGTAATCAACACTTACTACCCCTCCTCTCCCTACCATTTAGGGTTGTGCATTCGATGGTAGGTTTAGCGAGCATTTTTATGTATATTTCTTCATAAAGGGCGATAAGTACTCACTTTAATATAAATATAGGACTAAACAGAGGCTAAATCTCATGCTTCATTCCTACCATACATCCATGGACACATGTACTATTTTTTGTATTTTTAAAGCATAAAAGTTAATTTTTTATTTTATCTATTTTTTATTTATTTATCAATAAATATTGATATTTTTTTATTTTCTAATGTGACTTGATTAAAATTGCTAAGAATTATTTTCCTTCGTCATTTCATCCCATGAGAACACCATTGACACATCAAAACCCCCAAAATCCACGATTTACCCTAAAATCACAATTTTGTGAGCTTTATGTGTTTATGGAAAAAATAATAGACAAATGATCCTTGTTTATTTTCTTGATTTTTCTCATTAAACAGATCATTGACAATCAAGAGAAATCATTTTCAACCATTTGCAATCAATCATAAAATGATGAAATTTATCACTTACTCGTAAAATTGCGCTTTATCTCACATGTATCTCGTACTTGGAAGACCACTGACACTCACTAATAGCTGTTAACACTCCTCCAAATATTGATCTACGCTCCATCATGTCTCAGCATCATCTCCCAATTGAAATCTCTCAAATCAGCCCACCCCCTTCTCTCATAGACTGAGCCATAAAAACATGCATCACAAGAGGAGAGATGAGAGAGGAGAGAGAAAGATTAAATTTTGAGATCTCCATCTAGGTAGCCATTCTACACATGGAAGACAGTGATGAAGAGTGGAAAAATCAGGAAAACCATGGCAACAATCAAGTTGGGTGCTTGTGTTCAGCCCCCCATCTCCCCTTTCCACAAATCATCGCCAAGGAGGGGCGTCTTTTTTGGGTCATTTTTGAAACTCCCCCAATTGATTTTTTTTTTAATTCTCCCTTTTAGGCCCCGCCCAAAGGCTCATGGCCATGCCCACTGGAAATTTGATCCAATTTTGATATTCTTGGTACCCAACTACAATTTCTTCCCTATCACACTCAATGCACGATCTGGAAATTTTTGTGCATCTAGCTTGAGTGATGGAACCTAGAATGGGCCGGCACTGGCTCGTGCACTAGCCGGACCTCTATCTCACGTGCTCAACAACCCCACGGCCTCGAGGCCAGGAGCATTGATGACACATACATTGCCTCCCTAAATATCTTGCGTTTGTATTACGTCGTTTGTAGTCCACTCTTCCCTCACCCACTACTCCTCAGAAGGAGTCCCTTACACATTGCCTAATGGCACGAAGCATAGACATAGGGGGTCCTCCAACAGCTGAATGCCACCACCCCTCTGCGACTCTCTTATACCTTGGGGATTGGCCCCTCGATGCGTCGCTCAACATATAAACATTTCGCACAAAATCCACTCAAGGCACCATTTAATCGTATACAGGAATGTACCATTGTCCTTACTTCTCTTTCCCCTAGACCCCACGACTAGCCTATGGCTTAGGGTGTCCTGTCTCTCACTCAACGTGGGTCAAGGTCCTAATGAAAGCAATTGCTGTGCATCCAGGATTTCTAATACCTTTAAATATTTCCATGATTTATGCAAATTGTGGATGCTAAGTGCTCAAATGATTATAAAATCAATATTGTGCACATGTGGAAAACATCATTTCAATGATTTTCAACTACCGTTCTTATGTGGCATTGCACATACCTAGCACCGAGGAAACCCTCGTGCTAATAGTAGACCCTTATTTTATAATTATTCACCGACCTATATGGCATGGAAACAAAAGCCAGCAATCTTTTCATCATTTTACTCTGCATTTAGACAAATTTTAACCACTCTACCCTCCCATCGATCAAATGTTGCATTGTTGTATAGATTTATAAGGCATTTTGCCATCATTTTATGTGTAAAAAGCGGAAAAAACACACTAGAACAAGAAGGTGGGGCTGAACTGAGGTAAATACTCATGCTTCAATCCCCACAAACATTTTTCTTAATTTTCTGCACCCAAAATGCATTTTTTCCCTATTTTTTGTGGTTTTTCTCTATTTTCATTGTATTTTTCCTTATTTTTTGCATTATTTAATTACTGAAAACTCAAAATAGGTTATGGGTTGTGGCCCTTAGTTCCTTCTTGCAACAAAAATGAAAATTTAGTTGGTGTTCCTATTTATTCTTCCATTTTTATGCCCAAAAACATCATTTTCCCTTGATTTTTCATATTTTACGTCTTTTAGTGTATTATTAAGTCACAAGATGCATGTTTTTCTGATTTTCTGATTATGATCAACAAGTACTCATGGAAAACAGCAACATAAACAATTTTTAGCCCACATGAACAACATTTTATCAATCAAAAGCCATGAAATCTCAAATTTCCTTTAAAAATTTTTGAATTACCGCTTATTTGCGTGTTTCGGGTTTCATGTCCATGGCTGCAAATCTGAAAATCAGCAGCACTTCATGCTCATGACGATCACAAGTCACCATTTCCAGCCCGTGGAGCAATCCGATCGATGCCGGACAAGCCTCCATCATTCTTTCTTCTTCTTTTCTCTTCCCACATGAACTCCTCTTAGAGGAGAGAGAGGGAGGAGAGAGAAAGACTAGATTTCTATCTCAGCATTAGGGCCACCAATGGAGGAGCGAAGCACGGCGATAAGACTAGCAGGCAGAGGGGATTGAAGCCCCATAGTCGATTGGTAGGGTTGTTCACAAGCAGCATGCTTGATCTCCCATGATGATGGCGCAAATTTCGGCCGTTGACAGGCGCCCTCATCCTCATGCTTTGGTTGATCTTCTCTCTCCATGATTGCCACATTTGATGTTGCATAAAATTTGGGCCCCAACCTTCCCCAAAGGTCATGACCATTTGGCCACTCCAATGTCCACCTCTTCAAATCTTGCCCAACTTCTTGGCCATTTCCCCGTCCGGACTCGGAAGCGAGCTCTGAAAAATCCTAGGCATCCGGCTTGGCATCCCGCATTGGCCAGTAGCTCTTGTCAACCCGCACGACTATCTGAAAAATTATGAAAAATCAACAAGTGTCGCTCGGGCACCTTTAAAGCACTGTGGTGCTTAAAATCGTCCTAGGTCGAGCCCCCGCCTTTGGCGTTGAATATTTTTCCCTTGATATTCATAATTTTTAGCTGTTTTTAAGCAATTCCCGGCACCAAAATTCCGCTCTCATTGAGGTATTGAACAATAGGGAACTCATCTTACTTGAATCTAGCATATTAAAAATTTACAAAAAAATCTACAACCATTGCAAAGGTCAATCTTTTGAAGAAATTTGCATTCCCCTCATCCACAGCCACTAAAAATTGTCGGATCTGTGCCTTCTACTTCCATTGGTCTTTAAATTCTGCTTGAAATTCTCATTAGCCATCATTTATCCAGCATTTCGTAGTCGTTAAAACCCACTCTCACAATGCAACAATTAGATGAGGTGAGTTTTAAGATGCATGCAAGAACCTATTATGTAGATAACAGAGAAGGCTAGGCCATCACGAGCTTGGTGTGCTATGATACCATGTAGTGAAAGTGATGGTGGTGAGAGAAAGAGGGAGAGACAATGCAAAAATGAGATGGAGAATGAATCACACACTTGTATTTCTCACTTGGATTGCATTAACTAAGAGTACATATATATATAGTATGTTCGCTTCCTAAAGTATCCTCCATATGTTCTAGATCCATCTTATCTAGTTCTCCTAAATATCTAGATATTGTCTTCTTAGATATTCTCTAAGTACATGTTTATATCAGTACATTGTTAAGATAAAGTTGTGGATAAGGATAAAAGTTTGGATAAGATAAGGACAAGTCAATATGTGGACAAAAGGATCTTAGAGATATCCACTCTGTAAATATCTCAGATATTTAGAGATAAAGCTCACCTACCTCATTTAATGTACCTTGTATATATACAACCACTAGTAATGAAATGCTTAACTCCAATTCACTACTTTCTCTATATTGTCTCTATCTCTATCTCTTATTGTTGAGATATTAGCAATCACACCTAATGTAGCGTGTTTGTATGAGGCAATTTGGGATGAAGGCATGCAGCCTGCAGAAATCCCATATGCACAGAAAGGGAAAATTGTACCCATCCAACAACTATAAAGCATTGTACTTGACTACCACTTTTCATATGGAATGAATACAATATCATGATGCTTTGTACTTTCACTTAGTGTCTTTGTCATTGTCAGTCCATTACACAAGATTTTCTTTATGAGTCCAAGCTTCCATCTTGGAACCCAATTCACTTGTGTAATAGTTGGTCTCTCCTTGTCTATGTCAACATGATTCTTGTCTTCATCTTCCATCCTCCATAGCTCCTGCCATGCTCTAGATCCGTGCTTTTCACACTTATTGTGCACATTATCTTCTTATCTTCGAGTTCTTGGTTTTCACTACATGGTATCATAGCACCAGGCCCTATCCTTCTAGCTCATCATACTCTCCTCAAATTCACAAACTACTCGTCCTCATTTACTCCCATTCTTCCAATGGCTCTCGTCAATGCTACTACCTCCTACAACTGACACATCAAGATTGACAAACTCAATGGAAGAAACTATCAAGTGTGGAAGCTAAGGATGGAACTTTATCTATCTCAATCAAATCTATGGAATATTATCAATGGCAAGGAAGATTGCCTAAACAAGAAGGAGCTGACAAGGAAAATTGGATGCAATGAGATGCAGCTATGAGAATGGAAATGCTTGTCCATTGTGGAGATCGACAAGTACAACTAGTAAGAACAATACCCACTGCAAAAGGTATTTGGGAATTGTTCAACAATACATATGAACACACAGATATTGTTTATCAAATGACCATGTTTAGAAAACTATCTACTATCACTATGCATGAAGAACAATCTGCCACAGTTCTTAGAATAGTTGCAATCTTTACTAGATGAAACCATAAAATCTGGTTTGGTCATCTTAGAAGAATTGCAAGCCATGTTTCTACTCTCTTCTTTGCCTCTATCTTGGAGAGCCTTTATTACTACTCAAACCTCCACTGAAAAACTCAAGTTTCAATTAATAGAATCAAGCAAGAGCAAGTCATGAGAGATACTATTTCTACTTCTTCAAATCAAGAATCCAAGGATCTAGCTATAACTGCTTACAACCCAAAACATTTTCACAAAAGAGCTCAACACTTTCAACAAAAGCATAAGTTTTCTTCTTAGTCTAACTTCAAAGGGATTCTCGGTAATCCTTAGCATAAGCCCAACTCTTACTAGTCTTCTCAATCCCTATCCTTAACAAGAAACCCTTATTATCATCTCATATGTAATGCTTGCAAAAGACAAGGTCGTATTGAAAAGGATTGTCGTCAAAAAAATAGATTCAACAAATATCAATCAAAAGGTCATGCTCACTTTGTTAGCATTTGCAATTATGACAAAGAAGAGGAACCAGAAACAATCATCAGCCTAACCAGAAACAATCATCAGCCTAGCCACAACTGTTTGGGCACCTTCATCAAACTCCAAAGAAGAATATACATGGTTTCTAGATTTTGGAGCTACTCATCATATGACTTTTCACAAGGAATGGTTAGTCGACTTCAAAGAGATCTCTACTCCACTCCGTGTTGCTATGGGGGACAACAACATTCAACAAGCTCAAGGCTATGGCACAATTCAAGTGGAGCTTCCCTCCAATCACATAATCAAGGTACAAAAAGTCTATTATGTTTCCAATCTCAAAAAAAAAATATTAAGTATCAGTGAGCTCACTTCTCAATCCTCTCTCATTGCTCACTTCTATAAAGACCACTTCAAATTACAGATACTCTCACCTTCTCTCAAACTTACCTGCCCCAAAGTAGGTTGGATTTATATACTTGGGTATTCACTACTACAACCTCCTTCAAATGCTTCAGGTAACTCCACTTCACTCACAAGTCTATCACAGAACGCACTCCTATGGCACTCTAGGCTTGGTCATGCTTCTCAGAATGTTCTTCAAAACAAGAAGCTTGTCCGCTGCATTCCACCTTCTCTCTCTCAACTTCCATTTTTTCAAGCTTTTGCTCTCAGTAAAGCCACAAATCTTCTTTATCCCAAATCTTACTCCATTACGACTCAACCACTTCAATTAGTACACTCCAACATTTGTGATCCAATAAATCTTGTATCTCTCACTCGTGCAAAATACTTTATGGTGCTTATTGATGATTATTCAAGATATACTGTTGTGTATTTTCTCATGAGGAAGTCATAAGTCTTCTCCAAGTTCCAAGAATATAAGGAAGCTGTTGAAAATAAGCACGAGTTACGACTCAAAGCTCTTCGTACAGACGATGGAGGAGAATATACTTCAAATGAATTTGAAGATTATTGCAAGGCCTTTGGCATTCAACATGAGCTTACCACACATCATCCACAACAAAATGGAGTTTCCAAAAGAAAGAATCATACACTACTCAATGCTGCAAGAGCTATGCTATCACTAGCTCATCTGAGAAAAGACTATTGGGAGAAAGCAATTGCTACAACAACATATCTTCAAAATAGGTTATACTCCAACTCCCTACAAAATAATACTCCTTACGGATTGTGGTTTAGTCACCCTCCTAACTTATCACATCTTAAAGTCTTTGGATGCACTACATTTCTTGTCAATCAAGATCACAAATCCAAGTTTTCTCCTAGAGCCACACAACTAGTTTTTATAGGATATGGAGAGCCACATGGTCACAAGGCATATCGCTTCTATGATCCAACTGATAAAGTCTTCACGATAATCACGCCTACTGCCCCTTCAAACAGCGTTGACTGTCGTCAAGCAGCAACTTGCTCATTGAATGCCACGCAACAGCTCCTAGACTCTTCACTTAGTCCAAACTCGCTAGCTGCTCCAATCCATAAGCAACAACAGGTGACGCATCAGTAGCAATTGGCACACCCAAGCTCGACTGTTGCTACCTATCCTAAAGAACAGCCTGTCACAAATTGTACTCAGCAATTTAACACTCAGATAGATACTTCCTTATCTTCACAAATTCAAAGTTACCAACATAATACTTAAAATCTATATAAAGATCAAGTTCCTATCTTCCACAAGCTTCATTTCCTCATGAAGACTTGGCTCCTCTCCATGCCTCTATTCCCAACTTAGCTCCATCCCCACTGATGAACAAAAACCTCCAAGGTCTGCTTGCATAGTCGCTATGTCTTCAACACCAAGCAATACTTCTCCTATGGCTACAATCACAATCAACTCCGTGCTTCAAAAACTTACATGATCTTCATCTTCAAGCCAACATTGCTCTTGGTCAAGCTCGAAATTCACCTCCCATCACTATTCCTGAAGCTCCAATTTTCCCTACTATTACTCAAGCACTTCAAAGTATTCAAGCCTCTCAATGGCAAACTGCTATGCTTGATGAATACAAAGCTCTACTTCACAATAACACTTCGAAATTGGTACCCCTTCCTCCTAGAGAATCTGCAATAAGCTACAAATGGGTACTTCGTAAAAAGCTCAAACCATATGGCTCCATCGACAAGTACAAAGCTCGACTTGTGGCTCGTGGTTTCAAAGAAATTGAAGGCCTCCATTACGGAAGTACATTCTCTCTTGTACTTTCTTCATCCTCTTTATTGGTATTACTCTCCATGGCAGCTCATTTTAAATTAATTCTTCACCACATTGATGTCAAGACTACTTTCTTGCATGGTCACTTAGAAGAAAAAATCTATATGTCTCAACCACCAAACTTTGTTGATCCCAAATTTCCTACACGCATTTGCCTAGTGCATAAAGCTCTTTATGGCCTAAAATAGGCACCAAGGCAATGGTACACTCATATTCATTCTCACTTACTACACCATGGCTTTCGGAGGGGCTAGAAATAGATCACAACATTTATACTCCTTCAAGGCAACATTGTCATTATCTTAGGTCTCTATATTGATGACATTTCTATTCTTGCCAACACTCCTCATGCAATGTCTAAAGCCAAATCTATCATATCTTCACAGTTTGCTATAATAGACTATGGTCTTATGCATTACTATCTTGGCATTGAAATTGAATAGTCAACCACATCCATCAAAATGCATCAGCATACCTACATTATGTCTATTCTCTCCCGTTATTCCGTGCTAAAATGTAATCCCATGGTCACTCCACTTGCCCAAAATCTCCAATTGAATCCATCCTCCTCCCATTCTCTTTCAACTGATCAAGCTTGTAAAATGGAGACTATTCCTTACATGGAAGCATTTGGATATCTTTGATATCTAATCACTTGTACATGTCCAGATTTATCTTATGTAGGACATATTCTCTCCAAAGCCATGCATCAACCCAGCTTATGAACATTAGAAGTAGCTCAAACAGGTCTTACGATATCTAAAGGCAACATCAAATGTGGGAGTTTGTTTTATAAAAGACAATAATGATTTTCTTTTACATGCCTATTTCGATGCAGATTGGGGTGGTGATCTTGCTACACAAATATCTCTCACTAGTTTTATCATTACTCTAGCAGGAGGTCCCATCTCTTGGAGTACCAAACAATAACACTTGGTTGCACTTTCTACAACTAAAGCCAAATATGTGGCATGCAGCATGGCCACCCAGGAAATAATTTATCTAAAGAAACTCTTAAAAGACATTAGTTTTGGGTATCAGTCTCAGCAAATTCCAATCTTCACCAACAATAAAGCATCAATCTCTGTCATTCAAGGACCAAAATTAACCATTAAACTCCACCATATTGATATGAGATATCATTTTGTATGTAAATTAGTTGAAAGTTTCCATATCATCCTTCAATATGTACCGTCATGTGATAATGTTGTTGATTTCCTCACCAAATCAGTTCCTCACTTGAAGCACAAAATTGCCATGCAAATCCTTTGCATGATCTGATAGGGAGGGGAAAACATCTAGTTGAATTGATGAATTGAATGTAATCTTTTTATTTCTCTACAAATACCTATGGAATCCTTTTGAGGGGGGATGTTAAGATAAAGTTGGAGATAAGGATAAAAGTTTGGATATGTGGACAAAAGGATCTCATAGGTATCCACTTTTTAAATATCTCAGATATTTAGAGATAAAACTCGCCTACCTCATTTAATGTACCTTGTATATATACAACCACTAGCAATGAAATGCTTAACTGCAGTTCACTACTTTCTCTATATTGTCTCTATCTCTATCTCTTATTGTGCACATTATCCTCTTATCTTTGAGTTCTTAGTTTTCACTACATAAATATCATCGTTCTAACATTTTCTCTCTCTAGAAAAGGTTAACAATATCTTCTAACACTAGGCCAAATGGAAAGCCATCTACTAGGTCATAGAATTGATCCAACTAAAGATCCTCGTAACGATCCTCAAACTTAGCATGTACACTCACATTTTCTTCCTCATTAACCTATTCAAGCACAATCATGTTGTAACTTTTATATTTGGCATTTTTTATAGGCCCATTTGGATGCATGGTCAACTATGCACTTTTCACCACAATTAAAGCATATACCCTTCTCTTTTTACTCTCTAAAGAGGTCAATAGATATAAATTTTCTTCCATTAGCTTATATACTTTTGGGTCTATTGTCACCTTGCTTAGGCTCAAATTTATGGCTCATTGTTGGCTTTGAAGTGGTTTGCCACCTTGACACATTAAATGTGGGATATGTGGGCACTTTGTGGTTCCCAAATGATACTAGTATTGAGATATTTACAATCACACCCACTATGGCCTCTTTGTATGAGGCAGTTTAGGCTTAGAACATGTAGGTAGACTAAATCCCATATGCACAGAAAGAGAAAACTACTACCCTTCCAACAACTATAAAGCATTGTACTTGACTACCACTTTTCATATGGAATGAATACAATGTCATGATGCGTTGTACTTTCAGTTAAGTGTCTTGACCCAAATTTTTACTAGACCTTTTTAGGCTTGTATTGTCTAGCCCAAATGTCTTTATTATAAGCTTGTAAACTCCTCATGTAGCCATGTACTACAGCCTCTGTACACTTTGTAAGGCCCTTGTTATAGCCTCTAGATGACCTCCATGTTTGTGGTACCCACACTTAGCCTTTTCTGCGATAGCCTTTGGTGTTTTGCCATGTTTATGGTGTGCCCACACTTTGTAGGTGTTGCTCTCACTAAAGCCTCTACATACTTTGTATTTTTTGGTTGTGATTGAGGAGGGGTGTTGAGATATTTATAATCACACCCACTATGGCCTCTTTGTATGAAGCAATTTAGGCTTAGGACATGCAGGCAGACTAAATCCCATATGCATAGAAAGGGAAAACTGCTACCCATCCAACAACTATAAAGCATTGTACTTGACTACCACTTTTCATATGGAATGAATACAATGTCATGATGCTTTGTACTTTCAGTTAAGTGTCTTGTCTTTGTCATTCCTACACAAGATTGTGTTTATGAGTCCAAGCTACCATCTTGGAACCTAATTCACTTGTGTAACAGTTTTCTCTACTTGTCTGTGTCATCATGAGTTTGGTCTTCATCTTCCATCCACCATAGCTTTTGCCATGCTCTAGATCCATGTCTTTTGATAGCTAGATCCACCAAATTTGCTACCAAAGTTGCCATGCCTAATTATAGCCTTTTGTTATCCAAAAGTGGCATGCATAGTGATATCCCTCCTATACTTGTGAGCATATTGCTCAGCTAACTCAATAACTTGGAATAGTGTGGCAAGTTTCTAGGCCATGACATCAGCTAACAAACTAGGCTCCAAACCATATCTAAATTTATGCAGCTTTGCATCATCATCACACACACACTCCACACACATGGTAAGATTCAAGAACTAGTAACTATACTCTCTAACATACATGCTTCTTTGGTCAAGCTAATATCACCTCTTAGTCAATTCCTCTTTCTCTATGGGGGGCACAAACACTTGAGCCATCTTTGCTCTGAAATCCTCCCAATTTTTGACCTATTGGTTCTCTCTTTTAATGTATCTACACCATGTATGAGCAAATCCCTCAAGGTGAAACATCGCAAGGTGGATCTTCAGATCATCAAACCTAGGGAAGATATATCAATGTAAGACTCTAAGTTTGATGTCCACTCCTCCAAATTTGATGGTGGAGATGAACAACCACTATATTTTTATCAGTACTATCTTGTCATGGAGTTATCTTTCTACAAAGCCTTGTTGCTCATTTGATGCTTGGAGATGCAGATTCATGTAGCTACCGCTGGAAGCTAAATGATTCGGAGCAGTCATGTGGTAATTTATTTGAAATCTTCCTAGAGGAATAGGTGGCTAACTTCTAGCTCTTGCAAGGTTAGGCGTATGAATATTCAAGATTGGCTCATCAGCCCTAGAAGATGTCTCCCCTATCTCATAGATTGTGTGTGGTGTGTCTTTCTTTCCAATGATACCAAGCTATGGATTAGGATTTCAAGGTTGACATGATTGCTTATTCCTACTTTCCTTGTTTGCTATTTGTGCTGCCACAAGCATGGATATTTGAGTGGTGAGCTTGTCCAAAAATTATTTAGTGGAAGTGGTGAATTTCTCCAAGGATTCCTTAGTAGATTGGGCCATTTTCTCCATTACTTCCTTGGGTTGAGTGTTTGAATAAACCATCTGCTCAACCACCTAGTCTAACTTGTAAACAAGCTTCATATGTTTGATAGAATGTTTAGTTTCATGATTACAAAGTGTGGCATTTAAAGTACTATATGTGCCATACTCTTGTGATTCCTCTTCCTCATGATGTGGTTCATTTTGTCCTTTCTTGATTTGTTGTTGGACATCCTCATTGGCTTTATTCTTTGCCTTGTTTCTTGTCATTTTTGCTCACTGTCAAAGTATAGTCCAAATAGACCCCTTGTCGCAAAAATGGCTATAACTTTTCACCATGATATCAAAATAGAAACTTATCAATTCAAATTGAAGCTAACAAATAGCTATTTGAGATGAGCTATCAAATACCACTTCAAAATTAGATTAGAGTATAAGGTCTAAAAGCCCTATAGTACCCTCAATAAGACTTGGAGATATTGAGTACCACTTGTAATGAACTATATTAGCCTTTTTTAAGCTCTGACATAACCTACAACACTTGTAATCATCGAGTGGATAATACCCCCCAAAGTGACTCCTAGCACCCGATTTCATTATAACAACATATAAACAAGCTATATAGGACTTGGAAAAGTCCACAAAACCTATAGATTACTGAAAAATATTTTCCTATGCCCAAGTGCCATGTTTCTCTTGCAAGTGTGTATACCTTGCCTTTAAAGGCCAAAAGGATATGTAATCCACCTATAATTCTTGTAATATCATCACTAAGTGCCCTATTTTAATGCTCTTCGATTGAGGTCTTCAAATATTCAATAACTTCACTCGCAATACTTGTGTGAGGATCAAACAATAGGATGTCTATCTCCCTACATGGGCTTTGAATCACTAGGAGGTGGATAAATTTCCCCTTAGGTTAGTTGATTACGCCCTTTCAAGATCTTTCATAGTGAGGGAGGGTCACTTCTCTTTTGTCCCATTATCTCCCCTAGTATCCACCTTTTTCCCCAATGGATATATCCATGGCTAGAGTATATCATTCTATGAAAATAGGGATGAAATACATTTCCAAAAGTAATCTTTCAATCTTTAATGAGATGCATGGATTGATTGATAAAAAAATATTGGAAATGGAGAATGATTGAGGGTCTTGCCACTACAAATTAGTGACTCACTAATTGCAATGCTTACCCTTAACAACTTATTTCTTAGGCACAAGAAGTTAAAAGAAAAAAATCAAGGTTAGCATGAAATATTGGGGTTATGATTGGAATTGAAATGAAATCAATACTAAAGTTTGATCTAAAAGCTCTAATTAATCTAAAGAGGTATTAACCTGTAAAGAAGCAAATTCCCACAGCAAACTATAAAACTAAAAATACAAGAAAATAGACTAAATTTCCAAGAAACCATAGCCAAGGTAGCTAGGCTAAAATCATGTTACCATTAATGATTGAGCATCAGTTGATGAGAGATTACAACATGGTATGCACCCCAATGCTATGGTAGCCAAGAGTATGCACCCTCTTAGATGGTGGGAGATTGAGACTTCAAACATGAAATGTTAGAAATGGAAAATAGATATACTTGGAAAATTACATCTTAGCCTTTTATACTTAACCCTAGTAGGCTAAATATTGGCTAAGGAATTATGGTATTTTTACTCTATTACAAGCCATCCTAGCATAGAAGAGTTTTGTCCTTGAAGTTGAAATTGGGACAGGATACAAGGATGAGTACAAGGATAGCTTGAAATAGATAAAGTCATGATGAAATAAAACTCCATGCTGAAGAAGACCAAATAAGTTGATGAAGAAGGACCATGTAAGAGAAATAAACTATTGTAGGTTGTTTAAAACAAGCTGCAATACAAATTTGGCTACATCTTGAAGTAGAAGTGCCCAATTTCCATATGTGAACTATAGAAATGTAGAGAATAATATGTAGTATCCAACCATCCCATCAAAACAAATTTTGATGAAGATAAAGCAATTAAATTCAGCAAAGGTGGTTACTGCTCAGTGAGTGAATTATCCTCTTGAAGAAGCCATGGAAATTGTTCCAAATACGAAGCATGCTGCCAAGAAAACTCTTCCATAGGGAAACCCCTTCCACTTTATAAGACACTCCACAAGAAATCGGTTCCTTAGAACCTTATCCCACTTACGAACAATATTTTTAAGTTTATAAATCATCAAACGGTCTTCATCAAGGGGAGGTAGTTCTTCAAGAACTTGGATTTTAGGGCCAACATACTTCTTGAGCTAAGATACATGAAAGACATTGGGGATACGTGTAGTTGAAGGTAAATCAAGTTGATAGGAAACATCCCCAACTAGATTAATTATTTGGTATGGGCCATAATACATATGAGCAAGTTTATTATGTCCTCTCTTAAGAGAAGCATAATAGGATTTTGGAGCCTTCAAGAAAACCCGTTCACATTTGTCAAACTCCACATGTCTTCTTTTCTCATCCACATAGGCTTTCATTGTCTCTTGAGCTTTTCTAAATTTGTACTTGCATTACTTCATAAGAGCCTCCATCTTCTCCAACTCTTCATGAGCATGAGGATTCACATTATCATGAAACAATGCAGAAGTCACTTGAACCTTTTAGCCATACAATGCTTCAAAAGGAGACATTCCAATACTCATGTGATGAGTATTATTATAACAAAACTCCACAAGGTAAAGCCAATGATCCCATGCATTTTGTGTATCATGAAAAAAGTGACACAATTAAACCTCTAGCCATTTTTAAACCCGTTCAGTTTGTCCTCTATTTGTCGATGATAAGCCATACTAGGAGTCAAAATAGTCCCCATAGAAGAGAATAAACTCCTCCAAAACTTGCCCATAAATTTAGTGTCACGATTAGACACAATCTTCATTAGCATTCCACAAAGTTTCAAGGCACATTCCATAAATTGATTAGCCACTTGCTTTGCTATAAATTGAGCCTTGGTTGGGATGAAATGGGCTGATTTATTCAACCGGTCTACCATGGTCTACATAAATGTTATTCCACCTGTATTTTTTTTAAGGCAATCCCATTATGAAATCCATGCTAATATCAGTCCAATTTCCATGAGGAATAGGTAATGGCTAAAGCAAACCACTGGGTAGAAGCATGGATTCTTTATTTTGTTGACACAGAAGACATCTCATTATAGTCTTTAACATCTCTCCAAATACCCTTCCAATAAAAGCTTTTATGGATATTATCAAATGTTTTGAATAAACAGTGATGTCTCGCTAAAGGTGAAGAGTGCATCTCTCACAAAATGTGTTCTTTAAAAGATAGTTGAGGATTCAAGAAGACCCACCCTTGATACCATAAAAGGCCATTGTGCAACTTATAATTTGGATACTCTTTTTATTTACCTTGCTACAATTCCTTTATCATTTTGGATGCTTGCTCATCAAGCAAATACTGTTCTCCTTTACCTTGCTTGCAATTCCTTCATCATTCTAAATACTTGCTCATCAATAAAATACTATTCTTGAATGTCATGGATCCAATCCTTATGCATGGTTGAAATGGTAGAAATGGAATATGCTCACATTCTTGATAAGGCATCTACTACCACATTATCTTTTCCAACCATATAGGATATCTCGAAGTCATATCCTTGAAGAGTAGCTAGTCATCTTCATTACTTAGGAGATAAAGTTGGTTGTGAAATAAAGTATTTCAACACATGATGATCCCTTTTGACCTTGGAATTATTGCTATAGATATAATGATGTCACTTTTTAATAGGGTGTAATATTGCCAATATCTCTTGCTCATAAACATGTAATTGACGCTCCTTGTCATCAAGCTTCCAGGTTTCATAAGCTATAAATCCATGATTTTGACACAAAATAGTCCCAACTCCTCTTCCATTAGCATCTACACATATGATAAACTCCTTAGAGAAATCCAAGCATACAAGGATAGGTACTGAAATTAAAAGAGATTTCAACTCATTAGAACTTTTGTCGATTATGGAGTCCCAAGAAAGCCTCTTTTTTAAGCCCATCCATCAATGGAGTCACTATATAAGCATAATTCTTGATGAACCCCCTATAGAAAGATAATAATCCAAGGAAACCTCTCAAAGAAGCATTCGTGGGAGTAGGCCATTCTTTGACATATTTCACCTTGTTGGGATCTGCTCTAATGCCTTGCTCTCCCACAATATCACCTAAATATTCCACCTCTGAATGAACACTTTGTCATCTTGGCAAAGAGTGTGTATCTTCTTAATTGGTCAAAAACCTCTCATACATGCTTCAAATGCTCATCCTTGGATTTGGTATAGATAAGGATATCATTAAAGAATACAATGAATGTTTTGAACAAGAAGGGCTATAATATTTTATTAATGAGAGCTTGAAAAGTAGCAAGTGCATTGAAAACCCCAAATAGCATTACCACTAAATAATATAATCCCCTTTCAATCCTAAAAGCTATTTGGAACTCATCTCCTTCCTTCATTTGAATTTTATGATAACCTAAACAAAGATCTATTTTGGTAAATACCTTTGTATCTTTAAGTTCATCTAAAAGATCATCAATTCAAAGAATAGGATACCTATTCTTGACCATAGACTTGTTTAAATCTCTCTAATCAATGCACATGCAAAATGATCCAACATTCTTCTTGACAAAGAGCATAGGAGAGGCAAATGTTGATTGACTTGGTTGAATTAAGTTCATTTGCAACAACTCTTTGATGTGTTTCTCCATCTCTTCCCCCTCAAACTTGGACAAGCAATAGGGAGGTTTGTTGATGGGCTTTGTGTTGGGCAACAAGTCAATAAGATGGTCAATCTCTCACTTTGGAGGCAAGGATGATGATGACTGAAAGAAATCCTTGTATTCCTCTAATAGCTCTTCCAATCTTGAATTCCTTTTCTTTAGAGAAAAATATGGCTAATTTGGTGGCTACTCTTCATCTACTTTTGTAAGCAAAAGAGTGAAGATGCATGACTTTGCATTGATTTCCTTTCGCAATTTCTTCATCGAGATGAGTTCTATATGTTTGTGGTCTATGCCTTTAAATTTAATGTATTGTCCTTGCTAGTTAAATTCCATTTGCATTTGTTCCAAATCCAAAGTAAATTTGCCAAGGGTTTTTAGCCAATTACAACCATAACAACGTCAATAGGCCCCATATCCAAAGTGATCAAATCCACTTTTATTATATAAGAGGGTAATAGTTCAATTGGAGTACATGGACAACCTTCTTTACTAGACTCATATGCACCATTGGTAAATTGTATCCACAAGGATGATTCCATATCAATGGGTATCAACTTTAGTCCCCTTAAAGATTTGGTGTTGACAAAGCTATGAGTGCTGCCCATATCTACTAGAATATGTGCAAGCTTTCCATTAATAAACCTTTGAGTCTAAGTGTACTTTTCCCTTTTCATTCCATCCATGCATCATGTGAAATAGAACACAAGGAAGAATAAGAATTATTGGTGCTACCCGGATCAAATAGAAACCCACCCATAGGATCATAGAATCCTTCATTAGTGGCATCCTCTTCTTCATGAATTTCTTCCACCATTGGATAAGCATCAATGTGTAGTAAATTTCCCTCTTGTTCCTCTTCTTCTTCAACTTCTACATCTTGAGTGATTACCATATTGATTTTAGAATTCTTGGCTTTGCACTTTATCTTATGGTCTTGGGACCACTTCTCCCCATATTTGAAACATAATCCTTTGGCATGCATTTTTCTAAGCTTATCATGAGGAAGGAAGTTACCCTTAAGAGTGTTTTGGGATAGTTTAGAAACACTTTCAGCATTGAAAATTTTCCTTTTATCTCAACCATATTATTAAATTTTTCCCCTACTTTTGTGCATAATTTCCACCTTGTTTAGAGGCATAAATAGTAGGAAAAGTTGGTACTTTATTGTTATGACGATTATATGAAAGGTGAGAAGGATCGAAGCTTGCACGCGAGAGCTATGGCGGGAGAGCAAGAGTAAGAAGGAGAGAGACAAGAAATGGGAACTCCAAGAGTCACAATGTGTGACCGGGCCTTCCTTTATTCAAACTGTCACTAAAAGAATAAAGAATAAAGTGACGATGACATGCGCCCGCCACCTGCAATGTGCAGTGGCAGTGACTATCAGTGTAGTAATACACGAGGGGCGGCTAGGCAAAGGCACCTTTACCCCCAACAACCTCCCACTTAAAGGCAAATCTGCCCTAGTGAGGAGTGAAAAGAAAAAGAAAAAAAACGATACAACATGTACACATGTACAACAGGACAAGGAAAGATGTCATCTCATCCCACGCCCATCAACCTCCTGAGGAAGGCAAAGCGCTCTGTAGAGAGGGTTTTCATGAACAGATCTGCAGGATTCTGTTAGTCGAGATCTTAACAAGATCAACAGACTTGTCCTCAACAACCCCACATATGAAGTGATACCTCATCTCAATGTGTTTCTTCTTCGCATGGGAGACTGGATTCTTGGCTCACTGAATAGCACTCATAGAATCCAAATGCAGTGTAGGGATAGCACCAATACCAAGGTCAGCCAAACGACCCAACCAAATGGCCTCCTTGCAAGCCTCAGTGGATGCAACATACTCGGCCTCTGTAGTAGAAAGGGCCATGCATTTTTGCACCCTGGACATCCAAGAAACAGCGCCTCCAGCATAGGTGAAAGTGGACTTCCTACTATCTACATGTCCTACATAATCAGAGTCAGTGTACCCCACGACTCATGTATCCTAGCTACCATAGCATATGCACATATCTACAGTGCCCTTCAGGTACCTCATGATACCCTTCATGGCATCCCAATGCTTCTTGCCAGGTGTAGCCATATAGCGTACCGCAACACCAACTGCAAAGGCAATATCTAGACGAGTGGCTATCATGGCATACATAAGACTTCCCACTGCAGATGCATAGGGAATCTTGGCCATCTCGGCCCTCTGCTCATCTATCTACGAACAATCAGCCTATGATACCTTCACATAAGAAGGAAATGGATAGCCAATAGGCTTTACGTCCTGCATGCGGAAATGCTCAAGGACTTTATGAATGTACTCTCTCTGTGACAAGTAGAGGAGTCCCTGATGCCTGTCACATCTAATGCGCATACCAAGTATGTGTGAGGTCTGTCCCAAACCTTTCATCTCAAAGCTCTTCTTGAGCTGAGCCTTAAGAGCATCTAGCTCATCATGAGCTTTCCCTGCTATCAGCATATCATCCACATAGAGTACCAAAATCAATGAAGAACCATCATGGGCTTTCTTCGTGTAAATACACGGATCCATAGCACTCCTCCTGTAGCCCTGTGATTACATAAAGGCATCAAACTTATGATACCACTCCCTAGGTGCATGTTTCAAGCCATAAAGACTTTTCTTCAATTTGCACACTAGGTGCTCCCTACTAGGTTCTGCAAAGCCCTTAGGCTACTCCATATAAATCTCATCATGCAAGTCCACATGTAAGAAATCCGTCTTGACATCCATCTGGTATAAATCCAAGTCAATCTGAGCAACCAAAGCCAAGACTAAGCACAAGGTGGTCATCTTAACCATAGGAGAAAAGATCTCATTAAAGTCCACACCATGCTCTTGCTTAAAACCCTTTGCTACCAAACTAGCATTGTATGCCGGCTTGGGGTATCCAGGGGTACTTTTCCGCTTGTACACCCACTTACATGGAAAAGCCTTCTTGCCCTGAGGCAAGGAAACCAAATCCCAAGTCTCATTCTTATGCAAGGAGTCTATCTCAGACTACATAGTCCTCTCCCAGGAGTGACTGTCACCCCTGCGCATAGCCTCATCATAAGTGAAAGGCTCTCCTGCATCTGTAACCAAGACATAATGCATCGAGGACTGAAATCTATCAATTGGACGTCTGTCTCTAGCAGACCGTCTCACAGCAAGTTGTGCTGCCTATCCAACACCCTGACCATGAGCATCTGGTGCAGCTGTAGGCTGTCCAACTGGCTATGTGGGAGCTCTCGACTCCTCCTAAAATATGGCCTTGTGGATCTCAACAACTCTCTAGGGCTGCCTATGCATTTTGTCTTCATGGAAGACTACATCATGACTGCGGATGACTTTCCGTGCCTGCCGATCACAGAGATGGTAACCCATCTCGCCTGCATCCCCATAACCAAGGAAAATGCATTTGACACTCTTAGGATCTAGCTTACTTCTATTGTCCCTGGGCGCATGGAAAAATGCCTCACATCCAGCGACACGGAGATTTGCGTAAGAGGGAGGTTTTCCAGTCCATACCTCCTCAACAACTTGGAAATCCAAACCATTAGAAGGTGATCTATTTATGATATGCACAGTTGTACTAACCGCCTCAACCCAAAAGCTCTGTGGTAGGCTTGCATGGCTAAGCATACTACGTACACGCTCCTAGATGGTTCTATTTATCTGCTCAGCCAACTATTCTGGGGGGTGTAGGAGGTGGTCAATTGATGCTTAATACCCCTCTCATCACAAAATTTCTCAAAAGCACGTGAGATATACTCACCCCCATTATCTATCCTTAGGCATTTTATCCTATACCTAGACTGGTTCTCAACCAATGCAAGCCATCTCTGAAACACAGCCAAAACTTCGGTTTTCAACTTAATGGGATAAGCCCAAACTTTCCATGAAAAATCATCTATGAAAGTAATAAAATATTTTGCACCACCCATAGACTGACAAGGCATGGGCCCATAGACATCTTAATGTACCAATGCCAAGGGTTCACTTATGTGTGGCCTACCAAACTTCTTATGCGTAGACCTAGTCTGCCTGCCATAAAGACAATGCTCACATGAATCAAAATATGCATAACCAATGAGTAGTAAGTACTGCAAACCAAAAAGCATTTGCATTCCTTTCAAAGACATATGGCCCAAACGGGCATGCCAAAGAGATACATGTGGGATAGAACCTACAGACAAAACATGATCAAGGGAAGAAGCAGATACAATCAAGGGATAGAGGCTGCCAGCCTTGGCACCTCTCGCAATCAGAAGTTTGCCATAAGTGATCTTCCGTGTAGAGTCTCCAAAAGAGACATGATAACCTGTGTCATCAAGCTGTCTAGCTGACATGAGACTGCGCAAAGCAGGTACATGACATACATCCTACATAACAAAACTACTGCCAGAAGGAAACTGCAACCTAACATCACCAATGCCCACAATATCAAGAGAGTTGTCATCACCCAAGCGCATAGAATCCGAAACAGTATGATATGAATGAAACCACTCTCCGCAAGGTGTCACATGAAAGGACGCACCTGAGTCCAAGAGCCAACACTTTGCATACATAGAGTGTATCTCTGTCATCTGCAAAGCACTAGAAGAAGCTACAAGGATATAATCATCATCAACATCCTCAGGCTGCATAACATTGATCTCTTCAATTTTAACATTGGACTTTGCAGGCACTATGCTGCGATCACAAGACTTATCCTACACTTTGTCTTTCCCCTTATCTTTGCGCCTTTCATTGTGCAGTTCATGGCATTGTGGCCTAATATGGCCCTTTTTCCCACAATGGTGACAAGTAACATCTGCATTCCTGCCATGGGATTTGCTACGTGATTTCCCACAAGACTTGGACTAAGATTTTTGAGAATCCCGTCCACGGCCCACTGCCACTGCCATGCTTTCCATATCCGTCATTCCTGCCTCTAACTATCATAGCATGCGATACACGAGAGGCATCCAAATTCTTATGGTTGGCCTCCTACAGAAGAGCACTCTCAACATCAAATAATTTCAAGTAGCAATAGAGGCACATAATGCAGTGTGGAATACATCCCATGACTCATTAAGAGTACCAAGCAAGAAAAGAGTGACATCATCTGCAAAAGTGATGTCCCGCGAAGTCAAGTTCTTGAGTATAGCATGGAACTGGCTCAAGTGAGCAGACATAGTCATATTCTCCTTCATGCGTAGATCCATAAGTTGCTTCAGTCAATACATCTAACTCACTAGACTTTTCTTGTCATAGAGATTCTTGATTTTATCCCACAACTGCCATGCACTCTATTCTTCCTCAAATACATTGTAATGAACTTGTTCTGTGAGAGATAATACAATAGTGGACTTGCATAACTCATCAAGCTCAAGCCATTCTGGCATAGTTGCAGGCAGATGCCCGCAACTATGGTTTGATCTATGATTTCTGCACCAACACCTGCTAAATCTGGCTCTTCCAATAAGAGTAATTTGTACCATCAAGCTTAGTGATGTTGAAAATAGCATGATCAGTGGACGAACTCGCCATAATGCAGGCTGGAAGACTATAGACAGTTCAAAAATTGCTTGTTGTTTACTACAGAAAATGACCAAAAAAATCACCAAAATCGAGAGAAAATGGTGAGAAAAGTGTAACCAAAGCTACTGCCCACCAAGTACTAGTGAAAGTACATCATTTCAAAATATTTTAGCATGAAAAATCCATGCTAGTCCGGAGTTATATGCTTGCTGTAATAAATGACATCATGGTACTATGAGAGTCAATTGCTGACCATTTCATTGCACCAAGTCAATAAATAACAACCAAGACATGACCAGCCATAAATGGGCATAAATCAGTATCAAACAGTCATCAAGACCCTGAGCAAACGCCCAAACATGTCACCAAAGCATCCATCCAGTGAGTAGGCATACCCCCTGGGGAGTAGGGCAAAGTATATATAATAATGGCAAGACCTGACACCAGTAGAGGTGTATGCTCACAAGAGTGCAAAACCCAAGCTCAGTTCAAAAGCAATTCCAAGATATCAGTGCATGAACCATGCAACATGTAAGTGTCTGCAAAATGCTCAAATAGCATAAACCTCCTGCTCAATGTCGATCAAGCATACAAGATGCTCCCACTGGCACAAAAGTCAGATAAATGAGCTCAACAGCTCAATCAAACCAAGTAAAAGTACCAAAGACATGTAACCAAGACAATGCTTCAATAGCATCCCAAGAGCATGATGGCCACAAAGCAACTGTAGGCAGCATCCATGAGCAAGACATACATCCCAATAAAGATCTTTGACAACCAAAATGACATCCAATATAAAATTTTGGAATAGCAAATGAGAATCCAAGCTAAGTCTTCAGAGAGCACTAAATCTCAACAAGTACATGGTACACTGTGCCAAGAGAAATGCATCAAGATGTAGGCGTCGGGTAAGCATGTACCCAAAGAGCATATAACTGTCAAAGCACTGACCACTATCAAGCATAGACCGATGTCAATAAGTGCAGGCTAAAATAATCTCAAGCTTCCAAAAGCATCTGGATCCAATGACAAGCTTGAAGTCGTCCCTCGATGATCAATACATCATAGCATAACCCAAGACATGCACCCGGAACCAATAGGCATATGTCAAAGCATGAAAGATAGCTTCAACCCAAGAGTATTCAGCATGCATTTACTATTATAATTTGTGTATTTCCAGCCCCACAATTAGGCCAAAATCATAGTATGACATGTAGCTTCAACCCCCTAATCAATCGGAATTCAATAGGCATCAAACCGGTTATGTAGTCATGCCCAAACAAGCATAGGCATAAACTATGAATGTAGTATTAGCATCAAATGTCTATAGATTGTTTATAACAATCTTGAAACACTATTTTCAGCCACCAAACCAATGCCTAATATCCAAGGATCAATGCCAAGTATCAATACATGTGCAAAAAGCTTGAAGTGGAGCCCGAACAAGTGCTTAATGCCAAGCTGGAGCTGGAGCTGGAGCTGAAGTGGCTGAATGAGATCTGCCCAGAATCAGGCGCAGATTTGTATGATGTTGCTGCTGCTCTTGTTGGTCCACATGGAAGGTCTGGAGAGATTGGAGGGCTCAATCATGAGCCAAAGAGGCCTTGGAACAAGCCTCTAGCAGCCCCCAACCAGTGGCAAGGAGATATGAAGATTGGAAGCTTCAATGGTGGTTGCCATGTTTACTAGACCTGTGGACTGAAATAAAACTCTGAAAAGACACTTTTCACTTATCCCCCACTTAAACCACGTGTTTCGTACATCCAGCATGGTGAGCTTGACAATGTGGCATGCACAAAATAGATCCACAGATGGAGTTCAACGAATATCAACGGATTCACGCGCATGGAGCCACATTGACTCTACCTTTCCAGGCTTTGCTTGAGAGCCAATGAATCTTCAGCTCGGTCTTGCTATGGATGGCGTGAGTCCACTTGATCTGTGCTCAACTTCTTACAATGTGTGGCCTATAGTCCTTGTCAATTATAATATCCCTCCAATGCTTTCTATGAAGAAAGGACATCTCATCCTTAGCTTGCTCATTCCCGGCCACTACAAAGTCAAAAATATGGACGTGTATCTTTGTCCATTAGTCGATGAGCTTAAGATTTTGTGGGAGGAGGGGGTCACCGTGGCAGATATGAGCAAGCGCAATGGTTGACGGTCTGTCAATATTCGAGCCATTCTCATGTGAACCATGCATGACTTTTGGAGATTTGGAGAGTGCTCAGGTAAGTAGGCTTTCGTTCTCGTTGGTAATATCTATCATAGCTCATTTAAGTTTGTATTCAATGGATAGAGATGTTGGGGCAGGTTTGGTTACCTCAAGTCATCATGCATGGCCATTGTGTGGGCCACACTTAGACTCTTGAAGGCCACGAACCATGAAGAAGATGGTATATCAAGGACACACCGCTTTCTTTCCAGAGGGTCACGAACTCAGGGAGGTTTTCTTGGACGACATCCAGCACGTATGAATGCCCAAAGCTAGTACGAGCTGAAAATGGTCCACACGGAGTCACATCCAAACAGAATGCGACAGTTCTTAGTTTTCTACGAGTTGCCATATTGGACCCACTTATAGATCAACCACGTGTTGGATCCCATGCATATTTTCAAGAACATGGGCAGCTTACTATGGGACCACATCACAAGAAAGAGAGACACTATAGAGGCACGAATGGATTTGAAAAAGGTAGGCAAGATAGAGGCGCTTAGGCCACAGTTGAGGCCGCAATCGAGTGTGCTAATGGTCTCTTGTAGCTATCTTGTACTCCTTGGGTTTTTTCCACTAAAGAAGAATGCATTGTGAAGCAAATACTCAAGTCTATCCGCACTCCAATGGGTATGATGCATTCTCTCAAGTCCAGGTTTTCTAAAGACAACAAATTATCAAGGCTAAAAACCCATGATTGGCATAAGATATGTCAGGTTTGTCTACGAATGGATTGTAAGTGGCCTACATATTTTGCTATTTGGGGTGTAGTCATTGTTCATAATGGTTCCTCGTTTGTGGCTGTTTGTACTACCGATCGCAATCACAGGATGCCTTACTCTAGAAATATGCGAGGCGATTTACATGTTGTCAAATTTAGTGCAATGGATCTCACAGAAGGAGATTAAGACGTCCTCAATTGAATCTGCAAGGCGGGGAGCAGTGGAGACTGTCTGTCTCTTTGAGAAATACCTGCCTACAGCATGCTCACGATACAAATCCACCTTCTTGTGCATCTTGTAGATGAAGTGGAGATTGTTGGACCTGTCCATACGTGATGGATGTTCTTCTTGGAGCACTTCATGAAAATCCTGAAGGGCTTTGTGCGACAATGAGCTCAATCAGAAGGTAGCATGGCTGAAGGTTGGTTGGTATTTGGCGCTAGTACATATTTCACAATGGCTACCAACGGTGGATTCAGACAACAGTTTGTTATGGTCACTAAAGGATGATGATAGACTGACCGGAGATGTGATGGTTGGAAATGGGGTAGAAAAAAGAATGGATGCTACAATGGAGGAGAAAGTGAATCGCTTTTGTATGTTGCACCATGCCTCCACGGAGACGTGGCTCACTAGCTACTAGCAAGCTAGGAAAGATCGAGAAGAAGCGCAATCTGAATTTCAACGTAGTATGCACCATCGACCGATTCGATATCCTGAGGGCATTTCCGTGTGGAGCATATTGACAAAATGCGCTTCACAACAGATTGTGGTAGCATGGCAAAGTTCAAGCAAGAGAGCCGTTGACGAGCAACGGATCCAAACATAGTTATAGATGAGATGGAGTATTTTGGAAACTTGCAAAGTATTGTCACGGTGGATTACCGTAGCTTCTCCATGATCCTATTTGATGTGCAGTGGTTCAAAGTGGTACTTGAAGGATTTGGAGCAACAGTTCGACGAGGTCCATCTGGATTTCTTGAAATAGATTTCGAAAAAAAATGGACGGATTTGCGCAACACATTTGTGTTGTTGACCCATTGTGAACAGGTACATGAACTCATGTTTTTTTTAATTGTATTACGACATGGTATATGTCACAAAAGTTAAATCTCTCTTGTATGTGATTTTGAACATGTAATTTTCTATCCAAACGCCTGACTGTTGAGATGACAAGCTCAACACATGCGGACATTGATGATGGACCGCCTGGTTAGATGGGTCTACACTTCTACACTTAGCACGTTAGTGGTCATTATGACTCTCACATGGCCACTGACTCATTACCTATTATATTCAGGTTGTTACACCTATTTACAGCTGGCATAGTTATAGCGCCAGTCGACTAGTGTAGTCGGTTATGCATTGTTTGACTTAGTAAGCCACTTTCCTTTTATGTTGTATCTTATCTATACTTTGTGTATATTGTAAAGAGTGTGGAAGAAGAAGAAGAAATCAGCAAGAAAACGTTTTGGCCTCCATCTCTCTTCTTGTCTCTTGAGTGAGCTTCTCCTTGTGCATTCTGTGTGTGTTCGGCGCAACATCTTGAGCAATTCCCCCCACCACGCGATTCTTGACATGGTATCAGAGCCACACCACTAAGAGAGGCTGATTTTGAAGGTTGAAGCAAAGGAGAAGAAGCAAGGTTCGAGCAAGCAAGCCATGGGTAAGAAGCTCTCCCATCCTTCCACTCTTTCTCTTGGATAGTGCCTGTGGAGGCACCAGAAGCAGGGCAGAGCAAAAATCTCAGATTGCAGTGAGATTTGATGTGCGCGAAGAACTGTATATTCTGCAGATTAGGCCTTCACGGTTGTCCCACAGTTATTTTGGGCATTTGAGGCCATTTCAGGGCCCGTTTTAGAGCCGCAAGGTTGGGGACAGCAGTTTCAGGGTACGATGTGACTTCGACTATATTGACCAAAAGTGGGTGCATAGGTTACAGATTTCAGATCTGTAAGTTCAAAGGTGTTTATCAGCGAGTAAACATAAGCTTTATCTGCAAACTGGTTTGCGGATTGCATGTATTGTTGCGCAGACAGTGAAAAAGGTTGTCTGGTGTATTGCTGTGCACTACAGGTCGAGGGTTGCAGAAGATTTGCTTGTTGTTTGGTATTAGTTCTGTGATAATGGCAAAGAACAGTGGAAGCCCCATCATTGAGAAGCTCGACAAGAACAACTACCCTTCATGGAAGTTCCGTGTCACGAATTTCCTTATTGGAAAAGGCCTCTACGAGTTTGTTTCAGGTAAAGAAAAGGAGCCGGAGGTGAGTGATCCTCCAACTGTAGAAGAGACAAAGGCACGAAAGGAATGGAATGCAAAAGACAAGAAGGTCATGTATTGGTTGTCTGCAATAATTGACAATAATATGTTGGGACACATTAGAAATGCAGAGAATGCATATGCAGCTTGGACCATACTTGAAAGTATGTTTTCTGTAAATACAAAGGCACGAAAGATTCAACTCAAGCAAGAGTCGAATACATTGAAGAAAGGGAAGATGTCTATCAATGAGTATGCATTGAAGGTAAGGAGCATTGCAGATGCATTGGCAGCGATTGATGCAATGCCCGATGATGATGATTTGGTGTTGTCTACCTTGGGTGGACTTAACAATGAAAAGGCTTGGAAGTCTTTTGTAACTTCCGTATATGTCAGAAAGCCATTTCCAGATTTCGATGAGTTGGTCTCTCTAATGATCACTGAAGAAATCAACATGCAGAGTGAGACATCTGAAAGAAGTGGTGAACAGGTTCAGGCTTTCTACTCCAGTTCAAGAAGGGGACATGGTAGGTTCTCTTCAAGAGGCCGTGGTACAGGATGTGGTAGTGATAACCAGCAAAACAGATTGAATCAGCAATTTGGTGATATGCAGGTTTCAGGAGGTCCTAGTAACTTTAGAGGCAGGGGGAGCTTTAGAGGAAGAGGTGGATGGCAGAACAGAGGTTCTAGCAACTCTGGTATTGTGTGTCACTACTGTGGAAAACCAGGTCATATTGTAGCCCAATGTTATGCTAAGAAAGATGATATTTGGAGTGGTAAGTTGCAGCAAGGAAACTATGCATCGTCTTCACGACAGAATGAAGACAAAAATGAACGTTTGTTTGTTATGCAGCATATGCTAAATGCTATTACAGGAAAGGGAACACATGAAGATGTTTGGTATGTTGATCTAGGTGCATCCAATCATATGACCAGCCATGCAGAATGGTTTGGAGAGATGCAAGATTTGCAAAATGCAGGTTATGTGCAGACGGGTGATGATTCATGCCACCCAATTTCACACATTGGAAAAGTTCCCTTGTCCTTGCATGATGGTAAGACAAAGAGTCTTTCAGATGTATTATATGTGCCATCTATTACAAAGAACTTGGTGTCAATTGATCAAATGGTAGAGCAAGGGCTGCAAGTCAGATTTAATGCAAAGGGCTGCTTTGTAGAAGACTTCAATGACAAGTGCAGGTTGGTAGCAAAGGGAAGTAGAGTTGGACGTATGTTTACTCTGGATGCTGGAATTCCTACTATGAATGCTGGTATGTATGCCAAAGGAAAAGGTATTGTTGCAGACATTGAAATTTGGCACAAACGCATTGGACATGCAAATGTACAGAGGCTGAAATTAATCCAGTCCAAAGGGTTGGTTACAGGTTTGCCTACATTTAGAGTTGCAGAATTTCAGAAGGTATGTGAAGCATGTCAGTTTGGTAAGCAGGCAAGACAACCCTTTTCACATGACAGAGATGTAAGCAGAAATATCCTTGATGTTGTGCATACAGACATTTGGGGGCCTACACAAAATGTATCTCTTGGAGGTAGTTCATACTTTGTCACATTCATTGATGATTGTTCTAGAAAGCTGTGGGTATATTTTATGAAGGAAAAGAGTGAAGCTTTTGAGCACTTTAGAACTTTCAAGGCTGCAGTTGAAAGAGAAACAGGCTTGAAAGTAAAGTGCTTGAGGTCAGATGGAGGGGGAGAGTATCTCTCAAATGAGTTCAGTGATTTTCTGAGGTCTCATGGGATAAAGAGACAGTTCACATGCAGGTATACCCCACAGCAAAATGGGGTTGCAGAAAGGAAAAATAGGCATATTGCAGAAGTTGCATGCGCCTTGATGGCTGAAAAGAATATGACTAAGAATTTTTTGTCTAAGGCTGTTCATACTGATGTTTATATTATGAACAGAACTCCCACAGCTGCAGTTCATGGTATGACCCCCGAAGAATGTTTTACAGGTAAGAAGCCTGATGTTTCACACTTGAAAGTGTTTGGCTGCATTGCGTATGTTCATGTGCCAGATGAATTGTGGAAGAAACTGGATCCAAAGGCTGAAAAGTGTGTCTTTATTGGATACTCTTTAGAGCAGAAAGGGTATCACTGTTACAACCCTGTCACATGTAAGTTCAAAGTAAGCAAGGATGTCATTTTTTATGAAATGAGCAGTTGGTATGCATCTAGTGGTGATGCATTGGATGATGATGATGATCATGACACTCATATGCAAGCTGAAAAGCAAGAATCACGAACTCTTAGTGGACCAGAGACATCATCTGGTAGTCCTTGGTCTGGGAGACTAAGGAGTACCTCTACATCTTTGGGTGCATCTAGTAGCACTACAGGTAAAGACAAAGGAAAGAATAAAGTGTCAGAAGGCATTGATACAGTTCTTGATGGAGACTCTAGTGGCTCAGAGAGCTTGGATGATGAGCTTGGCATTCCTTCAGTGAGGACTCTAGGTGTGCGGAGAGCACGCGTTAATGCAAAGACTCCATTGAGTGATCCAGTGGTACGCAGGTCTAGCAGGGTGAGATACCATGTTAAAAGATTTGGTTTTGAAGGTTATGCAGATCACGATTATGCTTATATGGTGAAACTAGTTGAGGATGTTGAGCCCACATGTTTTGAGGAGGTTGTTGGTCATGCTCATTGGGATGTAGCAATGGATGAGGAGATGGCTGCATTAGAGGCCAATAAGACTTGGGATCTAGTATCATTGTTGAAGGGAAAGAAAGCTATTGGATGTAAGTGGGTTTATAAGATTAAGCACAATGCAGATGGTTCTATTAGCATGTACAAAGCTAGGCTGGTTGCAAAAGGCTATGCCCAAACATATGGCATAGATTATTATGAAACCTTCAGTCCAGTTGCTAGGATGGCAACTGTCAGATGTGTGATTGCTTTGGCAGCAGCCAAAGTTTGGAGGTTGCAGCAAATGGATGTAAAGAATGCCTTCTTGCATGGTGATTTGCAGGAAGAAGTGTATATGGATCAGCCAGCAGGTTATGAAGATTTAGAGCATCCCATGTATGTGTGCAGGTTGAATAAGGCACTCTATGGGCTCAAGCAAGCACCTAGAGCATGGTCAGACAAGATCAGAGAGTATCTTGTCAATATTGGCTTTTAAGTTTCTCATGCTGATCACTCACTTTATGTGAGAAAGGGAGATGCAGGTTTGGTCATCATAGTCATCTATGTGGATGACTTGATTATTACAGGTGATAGTGATAGTGGGATTGCTGAAGTCAAGGGCTGTTTGAAGATGAAGTTTGAGATGAAGGATCTAGGTAAGCTAACGTACTTCCTTGGCATTGAGGTGATCAGATGTGATGATGGTATATGGCTATCCTAAAGACAGTATGGCTTGGATATGTTGTCCAAGTATGGTATGACTGCATGCAAACCACTTCCAGTCCCGTTGGAGCAGAATGTAAAGCTGAGTGCTGATGTTGGGGATGAGATAGAAGTCCCCCTATGTTTAGGAGGATAGTGGGGAGTTTGATCTACATGACCATTACAAGGCCATACTTGAGCTACGCTGTTGGTCTTGTGAGTCAATTTATGCAAGTACCTAGAAAGCCACATTTGGATGCAGTCAGACGCACATTGAGATATGTGAAGTCCACATTACATTATGGACTTTTCTATGAGGCAAGTACAGATGTACAGGTGTTTGGATACACAGATGCAGATTGGGCTAGTAGTATGTCTGATAGAAGATCTACAAGCGGATACATGTTCTCTCTTGGTAGTGCAGCGGTTGCATGGAGCAGCAAAAAGCAATCTACAGTTGCTTTGTCGAGTACAGAGGCTGAGTATAGAGGTGCTGCTGTTGTAGCATGTGAGGTAGTATGGCTGCAAAAGCTATTGGCTGATTTGGATGTGCAGGTGGAAGGTCCAGTTGTCATTTATTGTGACAACATGAGCAGTATACAGTTGGCTAGGAACCCTGTGTTCCATGCCAGGGCAAAACATATTGAGGTACACTACCACTTTGTGAGAGAGAAGGTACTAGCAGGTGAGATTGACTTGGTGTATCTCAGCACACAGGATTAGATAGCTGACATCTTCACGAAGGCATTGGGTACAGAGAAGCTTCAAAAGTTTTGAAGCTTACTTGGAGTTGCAGAGATGCAGTTGAGCTTGAGGGGGAGTGTTGAGATGACAAGCTCAACACATGTGGACATTGATGATGGACCGCCTAGTTAGATGGGTCCACACGTCTACACTTACCACGTCGGTGGTCATTATGACTCTCACATGGCCACTGACTCATTACCTATTATATTCAGGTTGTTACACCTATTTACAGCTGGCATAGTTATAGCGCCAGTCGACTAGTGTAGTCGGTTATGCATTGTTTGACTTAGTAGGCCACTTTCTTTTTATGTTGTATCTTATCTATACTTTGTGTATATTGTAAAGAGTGTGGAAGAAGAAGAAGAAATCAGCAAGAAAACTTTTTGGCCTCCATCTCTCTTCTTGTCTCTTGAGTGAGCTTCTCCTTGTGCATTCTATGTGTGTTCGACGCAGCATCTTGAGCAACTCCCCCCACCACGCGATTCTTGACACTAACAAACTCAATGGTGGTATGTTATAACTTTAGCTCCCCGAAGTGCGAGAGTATATAATCAAAGCGATGTTCCGAGCATAGATGAGGACAATATGCAAATAGAGGGGTCAATATTGCAAGGGGTGGAGGCCACCGAAAGCTTGGATCATATAGAGGAGCTAGAATCAGGTAACAATGATGGAAATACAGGAGTTCGAGAATTCTTTGAGAACGAGGTGGACTCATCCTTTTGTGGTGACATGTCTATCAACCTCCTAGTGTATGCGGAGTTGTGTCAGGAGATTGACATGGGACCATAGGGTACTTCATACTTTGAGCATCCACCTACTCAATTCGTTGACGAATCGCTTATAAGGGTACATAAGATATGCATTTTAAGTAAGATCATTTTTTTAATATTTATATTACTGTGCTTTGTATAATTTATATTGATTATGCTAACATTAATTTTTATCTATGCAGGTGACCTTTTTTTGTGGATATTTAGATCAGCACGATGAGTCAAGGGATGAGCGACGAGGAGCTACAGGAGATCTTCACGCGTATGTCCCCAGGTCAGATGGCTCGATTCAGAGATATGGCGGACCAAGAAGTGTCTCGGACACCATCAGGCGGTTCTATTAGATCTACTTTGGTGCGCTCTGATGCTTCAGTTTCCAGCAGACGAGGTCGATGCTCCAGATAAGGAGACATGGATGCAGTGAGCTCGCAGTCGGCTCGGGATACAGGTGCTACTCCTTGCTCTCGTGGCAATTCAAGAGAGCGTGTCTCATGTGGTTGTTATGGAGATACCGTGGAGCCCCGAGAGGAACACCAAGGAAAAAGGGAATTCTCTTGCAAGAAAATCTATCTTGTAACATCAACAAGCTTGTTTATCATGTTTCATATGATCACAATGAAGAAAAGAACACCAGGCACAACAAATCTTCATGCAGCATCATGTAGATCTCCCACGATTTTTAATAGAATCAACCATATTCTTCAATATCTTCACAAAATCCATCAATAGAACAAAGAAAGCAAAGGAATACACCATCTTTGAATGGAAATACATCACATAGTATTCATCTTCAATATCTTCATAGTCTTCTCTCTCAATCTCTCATATGCAATCACTCTGTTTGAGTAGAATTGGCTATCTCTGACTCTCTCTCTCTCCATCAATAATACATCATATCCTCACTACAATCTCTCAAAAATCACCCTCAATAATCCCTCTTAGGTCGTGGATACCCCTCCCAAGAGGTATGTCTGATATGAAGGGTCACCAGAGCCACTACAGTGTCCTTTCATAGCTCACTACTGTCACTTCACTCTAGTCTTCTCTTGAGTCTTCAGCAGCTACTTCTTCCACTTCTTCCAGCTCTTTTGCACTTGTATTCACCTCTTTCCAAGGCTAGAAAACTTTCCCAAGCTACATTCTCATCCATCACAACACATACAGAAGCATACAGAACAGTCTACAGAACAGTACCAGAACAGCTACAGTACAGAACAAAACAGAACAGAACAGAAACAGAAGCTCTGCAGAAGACCTACAGAAGGTTACACGAGGTCATCAAAACCACATAACTTACTCTCAAATCATTCCAAACTCTCACAAACCATTTAATAAGCTTTCACAAGATCTCAATCTTCATTAATCAATACTCCATCCCTCTTTATAGAAGACAATCAGAACAAAACAGACCAAAACAGAGCAAAACAGAACAAAACAGAAGGTATACAGAACCTATCAGAACATCACAGAACCACCAACAAACATCATGATCTTCCAAAACCGAATCATTATCATCCAAAACACTCTCAAACCACTTCCAAATCAATCAATCATCTCATAAAATCAACCATTCAGCTCTCAAAAACAACAAAAATCAGCCAAAAAACAAGTCATTTCAACACTCAACATATCCCCACACTTAATAAGGAAGCGTCCTCGCAACCCCGAAAAAAGGGAATACAAGTTCATTTAAAATCGCAACTTTGATCTTCAATATCTTTCCACAAAGAATCCATCCACCACGACCCTGTTTCTGATATAAAAATACAAAGAAAGGAAAACCCTTTATACATTAACACCTCTTAGCAAACTAAAAATCACAACAAATTTGTAAAGGATATAAAAGTTTTCTTCTTCTTCATCTGCATCGGCGTCAACTCTCCAACCATGAACCCAGCACCACAATTCTCCAAAATGTAGCTCGTACACGAAATCCAATAGGAAACCACCACGTTGATTTGACATAAATGAACTCACAACACAAACACTAATACACAACACAACCATCTAAATGACTCCTCCAAAAAGAGAGTTTTTCATTAAAAGCTTCCACCATACATTGGAAAGGTATCAATGAAGATGATCCCGCTTAAAAGATTGATGTTGTCGGAAACGATCCATAGATAAGGATTCATCTACAAAGTTTTTGGGAGGATTTTGAAAAAATTGGAGACAGCACATCCTTTCCAACAGGACCAAGTATCTGCTAGGCAAACAAAGGGCATGAAAATACAATATATCCAGTTGTTGGGAATCAATATTCACATTGACATTCATGCACAACTTTGGAATAGGCTTAGAATCATTATGAGAGTGCCTATGCATATACGCCAGGTACCAAGCAAAGTGAGCAGTTAATCTTACTGAGGGATCTACAGATTGTGAATACTGCTGGGCAAAATGAACATAGTTCTGATAAGCTTGACTGGAAGCTGTCCATTCTCCTGGAATTACTGGCCAATTGATCTGCGGTCCGGTAAGGCAATCATCCGGACTCCATCCCCTTCTTCTGGAAATCTGATTATCAAACACGTCACAGTCACTAACCAACTGAGGTGTTTGAGATATGGAAGTGTTAGGAGAGGGTAGTGGAATAAGGAAGAGTGGATGAAGTGAGGGATAGGAAAAATCATAAAAAGAAGAAAAAGTTAAAGAAGGAGTGGCAGAAATTTGGAGGGAATCACTAAGGAAGGGTGTTAACTGATAAATAGGAAATGTGGAAGGTACATTAATGGAGGGAGAAGGACAGGGTGGAGAAGGGGAAAATACCCTATCCTCAATAAAGGAACAGTAAGTGAAAATGGGAATTTGAGGGAAAGATGAAGGTTGGAAAAGAAGGGGTAAAATAATGGTGGAATTATATTGACAAAGGGAAAGATATATAGCATAGCGGTGAGCCATTTGTTGGTAATAGAGGAGGGTAGGAACAGAAGGTCCTAAGAGAGATCGTCTATGATAGGCATCAAAGAAGGTAGCATCAAATGGATTATGTCTTGAAAGATAGGCTAAGAGATCCATCCTCAGTTGATTACTACTCTGGGCAAAGGTAGGAGCTGTGTTTTGTCTTTGATTTAGGACCACCGAATCAATCATGGGATGCCACGAATTATCATGACAATCAGCTACTTTGGAGGAATAACTTTGGAACATGTCAGCTATGCGCAACTCCAAATGATTGACATACAAAACAGCTTGTAAGACCACATCCCCCACATACCATGCCATATCCACCTCGTCTGGAATTAACAAGTCTCCTCGTAGATACATGTACAACATCAATATGGTGTCTGGTGTGACAGAATCTTCAAAGACTATTCTGACTACCTCTGTCAACAACTCAGTAGACCAAGCCCCACTCCAGCCATCCTCTGGAAAAGGTAAATCCATCGTGGAAAGCTTCATGTAGAAGACCAACTTCTGTAAGTGGTAGTGGACAAAGAAAGAATGGTCTGGTAGAACATATTCCTGAAACTGCTCAAAGGTAGACCATAACAAGTCCATTCTGGACTGCAATCTTTCCACTTTATCTTGGAATAGAGGGCACAAAGTAGCCTGTCTCTGAAGAGCAGCCAAGTTCTGCTGTGAAAGAGAAGGAATCAATGGAACATTAGGGCTTGGAGGAACAGAGCGGAACTTTGCAAGTTGATCTTGCAACTGCTGGATTTGGGAGGCTTGGTTGGCCACTGTGGCATTAGCAGTCTGTAAAGCTGAAAGTTTGTCATCTAAGATAGCTTGGAACTCCTTCGCTTCTCTGGACATCCTCTCCTTCTA
Source organism: Lygodium microphyllum (assembly GCF_053477565.2). NCBI lineage: Eukaryota > Viridiplantae > Streptophyta > Polypodiopsida > Schizaeales > Lygodiaceae > Lygodium > Lygodium microphyllum. The sequence continues at coordinate 38,761,034 of NC_141163.1, read as the reverse complement.
GTCTGAAAGGCTAGTAACCTGGGATTGAGCCTCTAGTAACTGGACCTTCAAAGAAGAAATTTCATCGCTTTGGGTGGCAACCAGTTGGGTTTGCTGTTCCATTTGCTTAAATAAATCTGCTAGGGTATCCTTAGCAGAAGCTAACTCGGATGTTGCCTTATGCAACTGGTCCTTAGACTGCATGAGCTCTTCATAAAAGGACGCGTACAGCTGTTGAACACAGGCTATCACTGACAACTCAATGGAACTTTGAATATCTTTACAGAGGAAAGGAATCGCATCTCCTGAAACTAGATTGTTCAGGGAGGGAATTGATATGCCCAAGGATCCTTCTCGATGTGCTCTGAACAGGTTAGTACAAGTGAGATAACCAGGGAGTTCATTGCCAGAAGTAGCAGGAATGGACACTGAAGGAAGTACTGAAGGAGCTTTATCCGCTACCCTCTTCAAGTGTTTGCGCTGTATGACCAGGGGAGGCGGAGAATCATCATCCTCTATGTCAATGGGTTCTGACTCATCTGAAGGTGGAGGAGGAGGTGGTTAGAGGAGGAGGAGGTGGTAGAAATATGGCGGCACGGCCGGCGACGGGCGGCTCAAGGGGGATCCGCGGCGGGCGCTGCAGGGCGGCGGCGGCTTCGGTGGTGATCGCGGGCGGCAACGGCTTCTGCAGGGCGGCGGCGGCACAATGACGGGCAGGAGGCGGGGGACGGAGGTCGGCGGCACAGTGACAGGCAGGAGGCGGGGGAGGGAGGGGAAGAGTAGGGAGGAGGAGAAGATGGAGGGGAGGGAGAAGGAGGCGGGGGACGCAGGGAGAAGAGGGAGAAGAAGGGGAAGGTGGGAGGAGGCGGGAGAGGGAGGAAGAAGAGGAAGAAGAAGGGGAAGGAGGAGTAGGAGGAGGGGAGGAGGAAGAGGGAGGAGGAAGGTGGGAGGAGGGAGGGAGAGGAGGGAGGGACGCAGAGAGAGGGAGGTGGTTGGAGGGAAGGGGTCGGGTGGTTGGGGGGAAGGGGTGGGCAAGGTGGGTGGGCAGGGGCAATGGGCAGGGGAAAGGGTGGGTGGGCAGGGGCAATGGGCGGGGGGAAAGGGTGGGTGGGCAGGCTCAAGGGGAATAGGGGGGTGGGCAGGGCCAAAAGGGCACATATCCCCGTCCCGCGCACGTGCGCGGGGCGGGGTAAAAAAAATTTGCCGTGACGGGATTGAAATGGCGCTGGGATGACGGTACGGGTCATGCGGACACGACCAGGGCGCGTGGAGATGGGTAAAATTGAAAAAAGGCGCGTTCATGCGCACAACGGGCGCGCAAATACACGTAAAAATAAAGAAAAATTAATAACTCCCAATCCGGACGGCAAAACGAAATAGTGTAAAAACAAAAAGTGGGCAGAACGACAGGGGGAAAACAAGAAAAATATATGACGGAGGTTTCGGGAGGGGGAAAGTGCGGTCACGTGCAAAAAACACAAAAAACGAACCAAAAAACACAATTAAAAATTAATATCGAAAAATCCTTGCATCGGAATGAGGTGAAAAAAAAGGAAAACTGTGCAAAAAGATGTGCCCGACAATCCTATCACATCAAAACATAATTCCGACGGAGATAAGACGCGTTCACATGGAAAAAACCCAAAAAACAAACCCGAAAATGGGATCGGAAATTAGTATCGAACGAACCGTTCACCGGAATGACAGGTAGTAAGAAGGGAAAATGTCCGCAAGAAGGGGGGACAGAGGGTTATCACGTTAAACCGCAGTTCCGGTGGAAGGAGGAGGGGTTCACATGTGAAAAACACCAAAAATACTCCCGAAAATGTATTTAAAAATTAATAAGTAAAAATCCGAAAGTCGAAAGAGGGTGGAGGAAAAAGGAAAAAGGTGGGGGAAGGAACAGGAGACACGGCTAGCAAATCAAATTGGAATTCCGATGCAAACAGGGCAGGTTCACATGGAAAAAAGTCAAAAATACGCACGAAAAAGTCGGAAAAAAAAACCGAAAAATTAATAGTGGACAAACCGTGTAGCAGAATGACTCGGAGTAAAAAGAAAAAATGTCAGGGGAAAAGTGGTTGGCAGGGCTATGACGTCAGAGCATGGTTCGGAAGCAAGAAAAGCGCGTTCACATGGAAAACCGGCTAAATTGCGCAAAATGCTTCAAAAATTAATAACTCAAAAACCGTGCACCGGAACAGGGGTAGGTAAAAAGGAAAAATGGTCAAGGCAAAGGAAGGAACATGGCTATAAGGTTGGATTTGGACTTCGGTGAACGTAGGGTGCATTCACATGGCAGGACCACAAAAGCAGGGAATGAAGGAAAACTGCAAGGGAACAGTCCCAAGGGTGGGTGGAACATAACCGGGTGGATGGGAAGGGACCCCATGAGGGTAAAAGCAAGTCATGGCATACATGCATGAGCAGGGTAAGGCATATGCAGAGGGATATGCAATGTAGACGCGCAGGGACGCGTCCCCACACTTAAGACCTTAACGGATAGGGTTAACCGAGCAACAGGGACCTAGGACCATGCCACAGATCATCCACTAACGTCCCCACACTTAAAACATAACTGTCACGAAGAAACAGAAGGTGTAGGGTTAGAAAAACTTGGCCCGTTTCGTCTAGAAGCAAGTTTGAGTGTCAATGGCACGTCCAGTGTGGTTGTCGATGCTGGAGGGACCAAGGCATCTTCTCGGCACACGTTCGTCATGGCAGGGACCATGCGGCAGCACCCAGGAAGGTAACTGGTTGAAGGAATCGCATGAAATTTGTTGTTGATGATGAGGGATATTTCACTCAACTCGCAGTCACTCAAATGAAATGAAAGAACAATCACTCGCCCCATGACTAATATCACTCAAGGAAGAATGATTAAAACCCATATCTCGTACCCGATTGAGGAATCAACAAGGGGGAAATGGTGCAGAAAGAGTATGCCAGGGTGCACAGTTGATGGTGCATTAGTGCGTCCAACCCGTCTGGCATAAGTGCAAGGAGGAAGGCAAGGGAGCCTTAGAGTGCAGTGTACAAAACAGGGTGATGTGTCTTGTGATGACAGCAAAGACCCATCCTGTGGGTGCATAGGGAAACGGGAACATACCTGACTCCAAGTGTCGTAACGTCCCTCAATCTCACCTCTCGGTAATTGATTGAAGAAACTCCAGTCACACTCATCCCACCCTCTGTCTCGCTCTCTGTTGATAGATACAGGAGGGCAGCCTTTTCCTGAAACCCGTTGATGTAATCCTCACGGTCACTTGTGCAAAGGTTGTATGCCTTGTGCGCATTTGATGGTGCAACAGTACATCCTACCTTGTGCCGGCATACGGTGCAAGAAGGAAGGCCAGGGAGCCTTATAGTGCAGTGCACAGAACAAATTGTGCTTTGTGCATTGAGAGGCCCATCCTGTGGGTCCAACACTTCATTCACACTACTCACCTCTTATTTGATTTGAAGGGAAAAGACTGGTCTCTCGCCCCACCCTATGTCTCACTCTCTATTGATAGTTATAGAGGGCAACCATACTCACTTCCCCATCCGGTTAGGATGAAAGCTCACATCACTCGATTGTTTGTCGATGAAGATCGCGTCATCAATTGTTGAAGAGGCGTACCCAGGGAGGTAGCCATCAAATCGAACGTTTTATTGGACAGGAACATGTCGTCTGCTAGAGGACAATTAGAGGCTTTGCAGAGAGACCCATGACACAGCGTACCAAGGGAGGTAGCTTCGGAATTGGATCCTAGAAATATCAATTAATGAATCCACTTTCTGGACTGCTGGGTGTTGCCACCTTTTCCACAGCCAGCTTCTCGCCCAAGGGTGTTGACCACCTTTTCTTGGAACGAGGCCTGCTATGACAGGGAATTGCTTCATTTTCTCTCATAACAGATTTGTTTTTTTTTTCTTTTCTTTTTCTTGTTTTCCCCTAGTCCCGAGGGTGTTTCCACCTTTTCTCGAAGAATAGGTCGGCATGGTAGGGACCTAAGTCCTTTTCTCCCATGACTGTTTTTTTTTTTTTTTCTCAAATTGAGCAAGGGAATGGTAGAAAGACCATGTGTCAAGACCAACCTCGCCACTGTCGCTGGTGGAAAATAGAGGATAAGAGATCAAGGCTGGAAGGGGGGTTTGAGGGGATAGAGGGTTGCGTCCACTTCATCAAGAGTGACTGAAGAACGGCTATCAGAAGTAGCATCTTAAGAAGTATAGTGCCGCGCCAACGAGGGAAAGGATCAAGTGTCCGTAATTGTCAAGATCCCCAAGGAGGGAAGTACTTCTTCAGGCGATATCCATTGATCAGAAAGGGATCATCAGAGGCATCAACGGTCTGTACTTGGACATAGCCATTAGGGTCGACGGCAAGTACCTTATAGGGGCCCATCCACCGCTGTTGGAGCTTGCCAAAAAACTTGCCGAATCGTGAATCATAGGCTAGGACCAAATCACCTTCTTTGAACTCCTTATGCTTGATAAAGCTATCATGGTAAGCCTTCCGTCGAGCTTGCGTGGCTTCCATGCACTGTAGAGCCATCCTACAAATTTCGTCCAAACATTCCAGGTGCAGGAGACGGCGTGGCAGTGAATCATCGTCCCCCAAATGCTCTTTGATAGCCACTCTCAAAGAGGGTAGTTCCAATTCAACAGGAAAAACTGCTTCTGTACCATACACCAACTGGAAAGGTGTTTGTCCTGTTGCTGCTTTATGGGAGGTTCTGTATGCCCAGAGGGCCTCTGTAAGTCGATCATCCCAATCACGACGATGTGCAGCAATTGTTCTTGTCAGAATCGAGCAGAGGATGCGATTCGTGACTTCGACTTGGCCGTTGGCTCTAGGATAATAGGGAGTGGACTTGCGATGGCGGATCTTATACAACTCTGTCAACTCTTCCATGACTTTGTTGAGGAAATGAGTACCTCTGTCACTTACCAGCTCTAAGGGACTGCCAAAATGGGTGATGATATTTTCGTACATGAATAGGGCCACGCTGTTACCATCGTCCCGCTTTAGGGCTTTAGCTTCACACCACTTTGTGACATAATCCGTACATACGAGGATGTATCGGTTCTGTTTCCTTCTGGTAGGAGGATCGATCGGACCTACGAAGTCGATGCCCCACTTCTCAAACGGCTTCAAAGGAAGAATAGGTTGCAATGGCATAGCACTTGTCTTGGTGGGTTTCCCCATTCTTTGACAAGCATCACATCTTTTACAGTAATCATATGAATCTTTGTGAATGGTAGGCCACCAATAACCTGCGAGCAGAGCCTTCCTGGCTGTAGCTTCTCCTGCAAAGTGACCTCCACATGGCTCGTCGTGGCAAGCCTTCAGAACAATCCCAATCTCATCTCCTGCAACACATCTTCAGAGCACTTCATCTTTTCCTTTCTTGTATAGTGCACCGCCTAGCAGGGTGTAGGGGGCTAATTCCAGCATGAGCTTCTTCCTTTCCCGACTAGAGATACCAGGAGGGTACTGTTGGTTGCCAGCAGATTGGCAATGTCTACATACCAGGGAGTTACAGTTTCTACCAAGAATAGGGAAGCATCAGGGAGGTCTGGATCATCTTGCTCCTCGTCTGCAGTTTGTGGGATACGCGACAGATGATCAGCCAGAATATGGGAACGACCAGGCTTAGTAATCACCTCAAAGTCAAACTCCTGGAATAAAAGGAGCCATCTCATCATTCGTCCGTTCACATCTGCTTTGTTCATCAGGAAGGACAAGGCCTCATGATCCACATAAAATTTAAAGTGGGTAGATAGGAGATAGTGGCGAAACTTTTCCAAGGCAAACATCATTGCCAAGCACTCCAGCTCTGTCACTGTATAGTTCCGTTCCCTATCAGTGACTTTCTGGCTTGCATAATAGATTGGTTGATCCAACTTCGAGGAGCCCTTCTGGCAGAGGACAGCACCTAAGCCTTCAATTGATGCATCCGTGTGTACATGGAACTCTTTCGTCCAATCAGGAGGTTGCAGAATGGGTGCCTCAATCAGACACTGCTTCAGAGTGTGGAAGGCTTTGTCACATTCTTTCGTCCAAGTAAACTCTGCATCTTTCCTCAGAAGCTTGTGCAAGGAAGTTGCCTTTGTCGCAAAATGGGCTATAAACCTTCTGTAGTAACCCACATGGCCTAAGAATCCCCTCAACTGTTTGAGGTTGGTGGGTGCTGCCAGAGCTGCAATCTTTTCGATCTTTGCAGGGTCTATTGATATCCCTTGTGCAGAGACAATGTGGCCCAACAGAACTCCAGAAGAGACCCCAAAGATGCATTTGTCGGGGTTGAGGGAAATCCCATACTCCCGGCATCGGTCAAAGCATTGTTCCTGGTGTTCCCAGTGTTCACGGATCAAACTATAGACACAGAAGTCATCCAAATATACCTCAATGAAGTCGTGCAGATGATTTTGAAATGCGGTCATCATGACTCGCTGGAAAGTAGCAGGGGCATTGCATAGTCCAAATGGCATCACTCAGTAAGCGTAGGTCCCCCATTCTGTGGTGAAGGTTGTTTTGGATTGGTCTTCTTCTGCGATTTGGACTTGGTTGTATCCACTGAATCCATCCAGAAGGGAATAAAGCTCATGTCCTGCCACTGTGTCCAACAGTTGGTCTGTGAGAGGGATAGGAAAGTGATCCTTCTTTGTTTTAGAATTGAGCTTTCGGAAATCCACACATATTCGCAATTTGCCATTCTTCTTGGGTACAACCACGATGGGTGAAACCCATTCACTATTTGCCACTAGATAGATGAACTCGGCTTCCAGAAGCTTCAGCAGCTCTGCTTTCACCAATGTGGAATAATTCGGGTTCATTCGCCTCTGTCGTTGCCGTACTGGCTTGGCATCAGGCTCCAAGTCAATATGAAGTTGACATATTATGGGATCAATCCCCTTTAAGTCTTTATAGGACCACGCAAACACGTCCAAATTTTCTTTCAACAAGTTGTACAAGGTTGACAAAGCCTCTTCTGGAAGGCTGCTACCCACCTTCAAGTGGCGTTCAGTACCTTCTGCATCCACAAAGGTTAACTGCCTTTCACCTTCTACTTCACGGATGAAGGTCCCGCAGACTGCTTCTGGATACAGATCTGACTCCTTCAAGGGAGTGGTGTCCTCTTCTGATGTCCCACTAGAACCAACTTCTTCTGTTGGTGGAGACTTAGGTTGCTCCTTAAGATGTTGGAATGGGATTAGAGCCGTTTCGGGTTTGGTTTCAAGAGTAATTACCTCTTGGCTTGAAGACTCATCTTCTGATGATACATCCAGGAACGTCACATAACAGGGACCCTCTGATGCCTATTGGGTTTGTGGGACTGGTGTTTGTTGGCACGGTGCATCATCATCATCTTTCTTTGGCAAGGATGGGTTAGGACGGCATGAGCCACTGCTGAAAGACGGCTTGTTCTTCTTAATCCATTTCTTATAAAGGTTTTGCATATGAGAAGATCCATTTACTAGACCAAATGGTACCATCACCATTCTGTCCCATAGCATGAGCTCATCGGCTTCTGATGCTTCTGGAACTTCTTCCTCAAATGTATCCTCTTCAGGTGGGATAGATTCTTCTGGCTCACTTTCATCACCTTCTTCGTCCATATCATATTCATCCTCTTCTATTTCTGTCTCTGTCTCTGCTTCTGCTTTTGCTTCTGCTTCTGCTTCTGCTTCTATCTCTGCTTCTGTCTCTGCTTCTGTTTCTGCTTCTGTCTCTGCTTCTGCTTCTGCTTCTGCTTCTGTTTCTGCTTCTGTAGGAGCTCTGTAACAGAAAAACAGATTCTATGTTTCCTCTCCTGTCTCTGTCTCTGTTTCTGCTATGGCCATGTAACAGGGAGAGCAGTACATCCATGCTTCTATCTCACTATCAGAAGTGATTTCAGAAGTCATTCCCGGTTCAGGCAGGAAATATTCACCCATTGATAATGGCTTTGCATCTTTTGGAAGTCGGCTTACAGTATCCACTGTTAAGGAATGTGCCACTGTTTTCTTGGGAAGGATCTATTTGACAGCATCTTCGTCTGCTGATGTTCCATCTGTAACCTCATTAGGGGAGTCAAAAGATAATTCCAAGGAGGTGGATCCATGTCCTTTTTGAGAACCATACAGTTTCAGCACCACTTTGTTGGGTCCTCTACCCAAGGTCAAAGTTCCTTTGAACCAATCCGTCCTTGCTCGGGCTTCAAAAAGCCATGGTCTGCCCAGTAACAGAGGATAGGATGTACCATAAGAGTTTGGCTTCACTACCAGATAGGTCAGCCAATAATCTTTTCCAGCCACTGTAGTCTTCACATATGGGAGAATGCCCAAAGGCTTGATTCTACTCTGATCCGCCAATCTGATGAGCCATTGGGTGGGTTGCACACCTTGTAGGCCTAGATCCTTCATTGTAACATCCGTCATAATGTTCACTGATGAACCTCCATCAATCAATGCATTTGAAATGAAGCAACCTTCTATCCACACGCCAGTCTCTGGAGTACCTGGATCTAGGAAAGCATTAGTCACATCCACTTCTTTTACAGGCTCTGGAGCCTTGTTGGACTTTGTTGCTGTTGAGGGAGCAATCCTTAAACCACGTCTTCTTGTCAGTATACTTTTGAACCTTTTCCGGCAACTGGGAGACAACATCAATAATTGTCAAAATGTGAGGTTTGGTCTAAAGGTATCTAGATCTCTAACTAGATCGTATTCCTTAATAGGATCCACTGGCTTCTCTAACCGGTTAGGGAATGGGGCAACACCCATTTTCATTTTCCCTCTTTCTTCCAACAGAGGAATTACAGGAACTTCTTCTGCCACTTGTGGCACTTCCTCCTCTTCTGTCTCCTGGACCTCTGTTCCTGTCTCTGTAACTGTCTCTGTAACTCTCTGTGGCACTGTAGGGCTCTGTACGGCACTGTTAGGCTCTGTTCTGTTCTGTTCTTCTAGTGGAAGATTGAACTTCACTGTTCTGGCAGGAGGGTTATTTTCTTTCTGGATAGGTGGTTCCTTCTGCTTTGCACGCGTGATGGCAGCAACTTCCAATTCCACCAAATTGGAGGTAGGCTCTTGGGCCTTGGCCGGACTATCAGTAACACTGTTTTTCACTGGGGCTGGGCTTGGACAGTCTTTTGCAGTGTGACCTTCTCCTTTGCATCGACTGCATAAGGGCTTGTAATCCACTGACCTTTGAGGATTTGGACAATTTGGTGAGATGTGTCCCTTTTCTCCACATCTGTAACATTCCACTTCTGATCTCTGACCACCGCCAGACTGTCTTCCTCTGTAACTTTGAGAGGGAAATCTTCTGGGTCTGAAATTAGGACCAAACTCTCTAGGCTTGGGTCCAATATCTTGTGTTGTCATTTTGGATTCCAACAAGTTGAATCTTGTGTCTTCTGCCTTTCTTCTTCTATCATGCATCTCCTTCAGAGAGCAAATGTCCTCTGTATGGTTCTTTCGCAAACAGTAGGAACAGAAGGCTCCAGGGATGGTTGGTTTTCGTGTACATTCAGTGGCTAAATGGCCTGCTTGATGACACTTACCACACCAAGTATTTGACCGCATCACATCTCATCCTGCTCCTGCAACGTTGGATATGCTCGTGGTATTCACTTTCAACGTCTGTAGCTGCTCTGTAATCACATCCATCAACTCCTTTTTTATGTTTGCAACTGAGTTGGATAAGTAATCCTTCAAGCTTTCTCCTCCGGAGGTACTAGCAGGAGGGTTTTGAGGAGTCTCTGTAATCACTGCATAAACGGGTTGGGCTGGTATAGAGGGGTCTCTGTTCTGGTTCTGATTCAGAGCTCCTGTTTGAACTATTGGCTGTTGGCTCCAATTAGTAGGATTCCACTATTGCTGCTGATTTGGCATTGAGGAAATTGGTTGGGACCATTGTTGTTGTGGTTGAACCACCATTTGAGGCATGGATTGTGGCCACTGTGGATTTGGTGCACTGTACTGTGATACCGAGGGTATCTGTTGGTAAGGGTAGGGAACAGTCCCTGGGACTGCATTTGGTGGGTACATCATTCTTGGCATCAGAGGAGGTAGGACTCCTCTTCCTGTATTCATCGCTAATCTAGCTTCCACTTCATCGTACAGTCTTGCTCCTTCTGTTGCAGCTTGCAGGGTGGCTGGTCTTTGCAGCTCCACAAACTTACGGACTTCTGGTTGTAATCCTCTGAGAAACACCCCCTTTTGAATGCCATCATCTAGATTATGATTAGTCCATCTCTTCAGGATGGATTCCATTCGTGAGACATAAGCTTCCACTCTTTCTCCAGAGGATTGACTTAGGTTCATAAATTCCTCTCGCATCCGCTCTTCAAAACCTTCATGCCTGAATTTAGTGAGGAAGGCCAACTTCAGGTCGTCCCATGTGCCAAAAGTTCTTGCTGCTTGTCTCTCATACCACTGAAACGCCGCGCCCTTGAAAGTGGCGGGGAATATTGCTAACCAATGCTCAGGGGTTCTTGCATTGTTAGCCACACACGCTACCATAAACTCTGCTACATGAAGATCGGGGTCCTCATTGTACTCTCCCATAAAAACTGGCAATGGGACTACATTTGCTGGTCTGTCATCAATATTTCCAGGACGGATCTGGCTTGGAAGTGGACCTCCAGCAGGAGGAAGGGCTTGATGTGCCATTGGGACTTCTGTAAAGAGTTTCGCAAGGGCGTCAAAAGCGGCTTCTGCTGCTAGCTCGTTCTCAGCCTTGATTTTTACTTTCTCTCTTCTCACGTACCTGTGGACTCGTTCTAACGCTTGCCTCTTTATTGCGTCATTCATCAGGGGTGTGGCTCCACTAGGTTGTTAGTGCTCCACAGAGGGTTAACAAAAGGCTTCAGTCTCTGGAGAACTCTCTTGCCAACATTTCTTCTACTTTTTTCTTTTCAACGTCCCTGAATTCTGCTTTCATGCCATTGCACAGAGGAAGGTATTTGGTTCTGAAGGTGTCAAAATGCATACGTCTGAGCATTGTGGTGGTGCCATCATCATAGTAATGCCAGCTTCTGATGGTTTCAACAGTGTATGTTGTGAAAAACACTCTGTCTACCAACTTCCAGTGGGTTGCTAATTGAACAAACAGAAGATTATCAGTACACCAAGCATCCCATGTATCTTGCTGTTGAGCGTCCACGAACAAATTCCAACTCTTTTTCTTCTTGTCCCTGTGAACCTCTACAGACCAAGACTCCTGAAGCCTCTTCACAATCTCCCACTTGATGTTGTCTGGAAACTTCTCAATGAATGTCAAATCTTCCATGGATGGTCATTCTCTCTGTTTCTGCTCTTCAGTTTGTTCCCAAACAGTTTGCCACCAAGATGCAAGTTTCTGCTGCTTCAACAGGAAGAGGAAACTGTCCACCACATAAAGCATGCATCATGATGGTGATGTGTTTCTGCCATTGTGAGATGAACTTCTTGTGGAAAGTGGCTTTGATTATGAGGAATTCCAACTCTTCAATGGAAGAAGGAACTTTACAAACATCCATTGAATTCTTCTCTTCTTGGCAATGCCATTTCCTTCATTTTCAGCCTCTTCTGGTGCTTGTTGATGGCAAGTTTCCCCGGCTACGCACCAAAAACATGGAGCCCCAAGAGGAACACCAAGGAAAAAGGGAATTCTCTTGCAAGAAAATCTATCTTGTAATATCAACAAGCTTGTTTATCATGTTTCATATGATCACAATGAAGAAAAGAACACCAGGCACAACAAATCTTCATGCAGCATCATGTAGATCTCCCACGGTTTTTAATAGAATCAACCATATTCTTCAATATCTTCACAAAATCCATCAATAGAACAAAGAAAGAAAAGGAATACACCATCTTTGAATGGAAATATATCACATAGTATTCATCTTCAATATCTTCATAGTCTTCTCTCTCAATCTCTCATATACAATCACTCTGTTTGAGTAGAATTGGCTATCTCTGACTCTCTCTCTCTCTCTCTCCATCAATAATACATCATATCCTCACTACAATCTCTCAAAAATCACCCTCAATAATCCCTCTTAGGTCATGGATACCCCTCCCAAGAGGTATGTCTGATATGAAGGGTCACCAGAGCCACTACAGTGTCCTTTCATAGCTCACTACTGTCACTTCACTCTAGTCTTCTCTTGAGTCTTCAGCAGCTACTTCTTTCACTTCCTCCAGCTCTTTTGCACTTGTATTCACCTCTTTCCAAGGCTAGAAAACTTTCCCAAGCTACACTCTCATCCATCATAACACATACAGAAGCATACAGAACAGTACCAGAACAGCTACAGTACAGAACAGAATAGAACAGAACAGAAACAGAAGCTTTGCAGAAGACCTACAGAAGATTACATAAGGTCATCAAAACCACATAACTTACTCTCAAATCATTCCAAACTCTCACAAACCATTTAATAAGCTTTCACAAGATCTCAATCTTCATCAATCAATACTCCATCCCTCTTTACAGAAGACAATCAGAACAAAACTGACCAAAACAGAGCAAAACAAAACAAAACAGAAGGTATACAGAACCTATCAGAACATCACAGAACCACCAGCAAACATCATGATCTTCCAAAATCCAATCATTATCATCCAAAACACTCTCAAATCGCTTCCAAATCAATCAATCATCTCATAAAATCAACCATTCAGCTCTCAAAAACAACAAAAATCAGCCAAAAAACAAGTCGTTTCAACACTCAACATACCGACACAATGTCTTCGTCTTATCGTTCTGCTGGAGTTGCATCACCTATGGGATTTGTCACACCTGTGGGGATGTCTACTCCAGTCACTCTAGATTTTTCTTAACTGTCCGTAGGTGGCACCCCTATGGGTTCTACTTCGAGAGATACTACCCCCGTAGGTACACCACATGTACAAGGGTCTCCTAGATATGCCCAGGAGCGTGGTTGCAGGTGGGAGAGGACACATCTTAGGCATACCCCAAAGCAGTATGAATACCTTGTAGATGATATGACAAGAACCATTATCATGAATGATGAGGGGAGTAGGGTGATGGCTCGTATGAGAGAGTTGTGCCAACAAGTTTTTCGGCACGATGTCTTGGATGATTGGAAGAACATACCAAAGGGGAGCAAGGACTACATCCTTGCATGAGCAGTTTCCAATGCCTGCCGCAGCAGATAGGTTTTTCACATGTTGGATGATGAAGTGCATACGTGCATACATGTCACACAGATGATTGGACGCACGCAAGGCACTTAAGAGTGGGGCCTTAAAGCCCAAGTAGCTAGACATGGACGACTAGCGCCGACTCAGGGAGGAGGCTACAGATTCTCCAGGACATTGGAGACAGTAGTGCAAGGCGGCAAGGGCATGACTAGAGGCAAGAGTGGTCCATCATCTTGGGAGTGGCAGCCACAAAACATATCTGGAGGACTTTGTAAGTTTTTCTTTTGTTCTGCTTATTTTTTTGCAATATCCCTCGTACTGACAATCACGTTTCTAACAATTGTATTTTGTTTTCTTTGCAGCACTCCATTACAAACTGTGATCCCATCAACCAAGAGACTCAATATACAGAGAGACACGGTCTCACTACATTTATCGACCAATTGTATGGACGCGGCAGCCCTGTAAGTCGCTCATCTTTCTTGTCCGGTAGTTACTAAGTTTAATTAAAATGCATTATTGCATGGTGGATTGATGTGTAGTTGTTTCTTTTTTTGCAAAGTCCGTTCGATTCTCCTTTGCAACGGGATGAGGTTTTAAATGGTGAGGATCTATAGCTCGCCCTTGGATCCTTGGAGCTCACATACTCTTCTTTTTTGGTCACGTGATTTGTGTAGGCATTTTCTATGTAGTAGTAGTATCTTGCCATGATTGTATTGTCGCTTTCATTATGTGATCATGTATCTATTTCATGTATTAGTGTTATGATTCAAGTACACTTTGCCTTTATTTACACGAGCATTGTACACGTTACTGAAACTCTTTTGTATGGCCCAAGTAAAGCACATAGTGCTATTTGTGCTGCCCTGCTACAAAAAAAAATCCATGTTACCATTGCTATTAGCGTCGCAAATTTACTGCACGCATTGCTATTAGCGTCACAACATGCTTCGCAAAGCATCGTTATCAGCATCAATATCAACGATGCTAATATCGACGCAAATAGTGACGCTCATAATGACATTAATACCGATTATTCTATGGCGTTGCTAATACTGACGTTTTTTGCAACGATGGGGGCAAATTTCTTTATGAACATTTTCATTTCTTTAAACGTCAGTATAAGGCATGTATCTTGTAGTGGAAGAAGATTCTTGCACCATTGTGAATCAAACTTCAACCCATCAAGGTGGAATAAAAGCCCTAAATTGCTCCATAATACTACATAGCCTCAATGCTCATTGATTGATCAATGCCAATGCTTGTCTTGTAATAGAAAAGTCTTTAGCCCTTTTGAAAGCTCACTAATAATAAATTTAAGCTTTAAGCATGAGACCCCTCAAATGTTGGCCCCATAATGCCCTTTGATGCTTGAATCCTCTTCAATATGTGCAATCCTAACCCACTCTTGGAGTGCAACCACTATAAAGAAGTATTGAAGGCCAAAGAATGATAAATGTTGAAGAAGATAAAGACTTCAAGTTTTTTGCTATGGCTTCCCTATTGTGATTTAGGATTTTCAGAGAGAAGAGCTTAGAAGAATGGAAAAGGAAGCTCAATGTCATGAGAAATAGTTTGCACTTGATGTTGATAGTCTTAGGAAGCTTGAGACTACAAGCAGTAGATGAGGATTATTTCCTCCACAAGCCAGTGCAAATTGTGCCAAAACTTTTGGGTCTATCTTAGAGCTCACATTGTTGTTACTGTTGGCCACAACTATTGCCAGTTGTTGAGCAAGCTTCAAGGAATGCTTGCCCTAAGGTTTCAGGGAGAGACAATGCTTCCATTGAGCAAGACAAAAGATAGAAGGCTATCCATTGTGGAAGCTTACGAGAAATCTTGCAAGAAGAAGAAATAAGAATTCTTTTCCAAAAAACAGGTGAGACTTAAGCCATAACTAACTCCAATGATCTCTTCTTTAACCAAAATACCTTCCAAAATGGTTTGCATCTTGATGATGACCTAACAATTTGACTGCCTTGACTTTAACTTTGCCTCCATATCTTGAAATAGCTCCAACTAAGTTGTCTTCTTCACTTGAAGGACCTTTGTTCTCTACACCAGTCTCCTTTAAGAGTTGTACCTATGTAACCTTGGATTGACTGTCTGAATGGGAAAATCTTGATTAGGTTGTGACTAAATGGGACCAAAGACCAAAGCTCCGATAGCACTTGTCATGAAAGAGACTAGGGAGGAGAGAGAAGAGTGTAGAAGAGAGAGAAAAGAGGAGAGAGAAAGATTGACAAGGAAAGAGAAAGACTAGAAAGAGAGAAAAGAGGTGAGAGAAGCCATGAAAGCTTCGTAAAGTTGGAGAGATGAAGATTCTGTATTGAAAATTAAAATAAAAGCCTCTCACACCCCTTTTATACCTAACTAATGTGCTTGGTATTTACGTATTTTCCCCTTAAAAAGTACTTATTATCTTTCCTATATTTTACATTAAGGTGTATATGAAATGATTATAACATCTAAGTGATCATGAAAAATGTATATAAATTCAAGAAAAAGCTTTCTTTTGGTAATTAAGTATTGAGAGCATATAAATTCGAGCAAATTTCACCTTTAGAGAAGGTTTGCTTGTAAGATATCAAGCTTCATTTAGATATTTTTAAACTTGTCTTCTCCATTTTAAAAAAAGGTTGATTTTAATTAAAACTTTAAATTAAATAAACAAATTTCTATTCGAACTATACCTTCCTTAATCAACAATATTGCTTGTCTCTATTCCCTTCATTAAAAACCATAAACATATGTCAAATAGCCTTCAACATATTTCATCTAATAAAATTTAAATAAAGAAAATGTTAAAGAGAAGAGGGAGAGAGAGAGAGAGAGAGAGAGAGAGAGAGAGAGAGAATAATAGAAAAATATTTTTTTAAAATATAATTAAAATAATTATTATATTATAAAATAGAGGATAAATGATTTTAAAATTTTCTATTGAACTATACCTTTCCTACAATATTGCTTGTCTCTATTTCCCTTAATCAACAACTCTAAATATATTTCAAATAACCTTGAACGTATTTCATCCAATAAAATTTTAATGAGAGACAGGGGGAGAGAGAGAGAGAGAGAGAAAGAGAGAGAGAGAGAGAGAGAGAAAGAATAATAATAATAGATATTTTTCTACAAAAAATTAAAGATAAATCCTAAAAATTATCATATTATTTAAGAGAGGATAAACAATAAAAGAACTAGAATATAAAAATTAGAACACATGAGAGAGAGAGAGAGAGAGAGAGAGAGAGAGACACACACATAAACATAATACATATTTAACAAAAAATTAAATAGTAAAGTAAAATGTCATGATTAGAAAACAAAAGGACTTGAAAGATTGACTCGATTGACATTAAAAAAAGTGTACTAGTTGCATGGAAAGAAGAACCATCATTTTCAAGTTAAAATATATTTAAAACTAATTTAATTGATTTTATATATTTTATATCACAAAAAACTAATTAGATTGATTTTACATACTTGAGATATATATATATGGTTGAACATATATATAGGTTGCTACATCCTCATCTTCAAACAATAGGAGGGTGCCTCTTGGAGGTTAGCACCTTGAATAGTGGGTGGGCACCAATACATGTGGTGTGGGCACACCATATAGCGGGTAGGGCATGCATCAATTTTGGGTGGGAGTTGAGTAGGGCAAGGGTCAATTCCTACACCAAATCCAAATTCCACAAAATTGGGTAATATTTGTTGACATGCCAAAACACTTGGACAACATCATGAAGTGGGGCATGGCTTGGTAGCCAACAAGCCAAAGGCCATCCATAGATGGTAGGAGTTGAAATGCCATTCAATATTTTGATTTTTTGAATGCAAGAACTAATTGTCCTTTTTCCCCTTAGGTGTGGATATGCATTATGGGTGGGGAGTATTGCCCATCCAAATTTTTCGGTGGTATGGGAAAACGACACTTATATGCTTTTTCCATGTGTTAGTACACCTCATCATTTTCTTGGCTGAGTGAGGGTTTCCCTTGGTGTGTCATTAGCCTTACTCATAGAAGAGCACTTCTTTCAAATAATATCATATGTCAAGTGGCCCCCTCCCATAGGTTTGATATGTGGTCAAAAGCCTTACAAATATATTGTGCTCCCAAAAAGTTGTTTTCCTTTGTTTGAGTCTATCTCTTTTGCCACATCACATTATCACCATCATGGCCTTTTTATATTTGATAACCAATTTTTAAAGGCTAGTACAAGGTGGATTTGTGCTTATCATTGAGAAAATGTTTTGTGCTCACTACCATGCAATTTGTAAATTAATTTTGTGGATTATTTTAACACCTAAGAGTTTGAAACAATGTATTACAATCTATGAACATGTCACAAAAAAGGTGTGTGTAACGTCTAAGAGTCCAAAAAATGTAGATGAGAGAGGAAAATGGTATAAGGTGCTTGATCCTCATGGACAATAGTGTACAAAAGCCTAGAAATCAATGGAAACATGATTTTTGTGTGTGGTAACCTAGAGCCTTGTCTTTTCAACCTTTGATTTTGTCTTTGATTGTGAAGCAACTATGATTTTTGGCTTTTCACACCATGTCTAAGAAAGAGAGAAAATTGAGATGGCGTTTTTTGAGGGATTGAGAGTGAGAATGATGATGGAGCTTGAAGACACTAGTGGACATCAACAACATCATCATCTTTATTATCTTGCTTTCTTTTCATCTCTATCATCATTGTTGTAGTAGGCCACAGTGCGGGAAGAGAGGTATCCATGGCCATAACTTGTGCTCTTTCTTGTCTGTCTCATCCTCTTGAGCATTTAACACAGCTTAGAGAACCATGGGGAGTGGGAGCAACGAGATTGAGATGGTTGTATAGAGGAACACATGGTAAATTGGAAAAGAGCTTAAAAACTATGCAAATACTAACACTGGATTGATGAATACATGAAAAACTATGTTTGAACGTCACTCAACAAGGTAATAGTTCTATATTGTCTTTCTACCATCTTCTTACTTTGTCTTTTCTTTGTATTCTTGGTTACAGGAGGAAGAAAGTGTAGAGTGGGTAGAGGAATTTGAAAGTAGAAACTACCATGTGAGACATGGTAGGACTGAGAATATGTTCAAAGCCCTTTTAGGGTTAAGGTGCTCTCATTTAGTCCTAGCTATTGGGGTCAAAAAACCTACATCTTTGGTTTTATTTTCATGATCAATAATAAGAAGCATGTTATCTTAGTTTTCTTTATTCATGTTGGATAGAGGAAAAAGAAGATGATGATTGATTTGTGAGAGACTAAGAGGATGTAAATCCACCCTCTCTTACTATGATACATAGTCCTCTCTAGAAGGCAATGTGATTTTTGAACTTGGAATTAATGTAGAATTCCATGGAGAGAAAGAATGGATAGAGTATGTTGATGATAATATAAACTTCAAGAAATTAACAAGAAAGAATGATAAAAAATCTCACCTAATGCATGGACTTCCTCTTCCTCCATAATTTTCTTGGAACCTTGATAAACAGATTGCATAGCAATGTTCAAGACATCGAAGAGGTCTAAGACTTACTCTCAACTTCTAAGATCCTATATATTCTCCTTCACCAAGTCAACACAAAAATTTTGGTATCCTATTATTGCTCATGGGCAAGAAGAGGCCTTCGTTCATAATCAACACATTTAATAAAAAACAAAAGTATCTAGGTCTTACTCATATATAACCACCTCCATGTTAGGGGTAAAGGTGTATGTGCCTAGCTGCCCATGTATTGCTACATTGATAGTATCGATAAACTTATACACTACAAGTGGTGGGCACCCATCACTATCACTTCATTCTTTATTCTTTTAGTGATATTTGAATAAAGGAAAGGCCGATCACACATTGTGACTATTAGAGTTCCCACATCTTATGTGTCTCTCTCTTTTGCTCTCACTCCTTCCACCATAGCTCTTACTTTCGCTCATGTACATCCACACTCTGAGCTTACTCCCTTCAACTGGTATCAGAGCTAACCATTTAAGAAGCTTCTTCATCCTTTGCTTCATCCTAGAGTTAAAGCTTCAACTCAATGTTTCATTGCAATCATTTAAGAAGCTTCTTCATCCTTTGCTTCATCCTAGAGTTAAAGCTTCAACTCAAGGTTTCATTGCAACCATTGTTTCTTTCTCTCAAGGTATGCATTGAATCTTTCCTTCTTCCGACTTGTTCGAAACTTGTTGAGGAGATTTCTAAGACTTAGTTGAGCCTTGTTAAGTGCTTATTGAGCTAAGAAGCATCCATTTTATCCATTTTGAGTGGATACATAGCATGTTGTAGAAGTCATGGACAACTATGGTAGCTTGACAACACTATCATATTTTGACCATAAAATTTGTATACAACATCGGATTTAGGCATTCCATAGCTAAAACAAAGAGAATGACGATATCTGCAAATTTAGGCACTCACAGAGTTGATTTTATGCAATTTTCCATTCTTTATTTCATACAGAACAGACCTATTCTAGTTTGGATAATAAACAGTAAATTCCATTATGCATGTTTGATGCTTCAAGGATGCTATTTTGGTGCCCGGATGGTATGGTTATGCTTTTCAAATTTTGTTATCATTTCAGTAATATAATAGTAAGGAAACAAAAATTTATTAGTGAAAAGCTTATGCCTAATACTCATTGATGCTTGACATGATACTCAGTGAATATACCACTACTTCAATTGTTATGTATACTTTCTAATGTGATATGGCATGCTTTTGAGTTGAGATTTGAGCTATGTTACATTGATATTAGCTATGATAACATACCTTGGTTACTTTAGTGGCTTATGTAGGTACGGGCTTGAAGAATCTATTGGATTTTATGCTTCTGGCTTATGCTTTGTGTATCTTGGATACTCTGATGTCATTCACATGATGTTTTGAACCTTGCATGCTCATTTCACATTCGACTTTTGCTTCAATGGGAGCTACTTGGCTTTGTGTATTGAGACACATTGGCATCTGGATATACTACAAAGCACCTAGTTTATGCAGTTGAGCTTAAGCTTATTATAGTGAGACAGTGGAACTCATTGTGACATGTTTATGCTCTCTTGATATTTATTGGATACAATTACTCTATCGTAGGATGATTTGAACTCTTGGCTTGGACCTGGTACTTATGTTTATCAGAGTGTTTTTAGTGGTATTTATATACTTCTAGGTTATATATCGAGATTTTGATCAATGGGTCATGCATTTGGTAGTTCTTTTCATTTACCCTTGAGACCTTAACATTTATGCCTATTTCATATATGGTTTCTAACACATTGCAGTTGTGACAATCTTTAGCACCTGTTATTCCTAGCTTCTTCCTTCTTGGTTGCTCACAATTGATTGTTGGCATATTGCTACAATTTATTACAGCAACCTGTCATTTGAGCTTTATGCATTCTATTTAAGGATAGTTACCTGGACTTGATAGTCTTTTGCTTACAAGTTGTGGACAACTCATTACTTTGGCAGTATCTCTTGTCTCCCACTTGATTTAGTAGTGGTTTTGGGAGGATTGATTTGCATGATATTATCATATCCCGTCCTGCCATGCTTTGTACTTTCTTGATCTCATTATGGCTAGTGGTTCTTGCAATAGTGCTATCTTCAATATTGAGAAATTGGATGGGACCAATTAGAGCTATTGGAAGACCCAAATATGGTAGGTTTTTAGTGCAGAAATTACAAGTTAGACTACTCAAAAAATGAGGGTGCCAAACCCAAAAACATTGTGACTAAGAATTGATATGAACTAGATGAGCTATGCAAGTCCACAATCATTTTATCACTCTCTAAGCAAGTTTACTACAATATTGTAAGTGGAAATTGGAGTTCATATAAGATTTCAACACAAATTAAGAACCTTTATGACAAGTAGAGTTGTATATCTCAAATGTAATGGCTAAAATACTTCATGAACCTTCTCATGAAGGAAGGAACTTCTATGTTTGCACACTTGAATGAGTTTCACTCCATCATCAACCATTTAGATCCATAGGAGATTGAGGTTAAGGATACTTTGCATCCTTTATTTTTTCTTGGTACTCTACTTGAGTCATGGGATACTTTCTATATGCCTTTCTATGTTAAGGATGGGTTGAAATTACATGATGTTAAGAGTACTCTCTTCATAGAAGAGGCAAACAGAAAGAATGTAGATGCTTCCTGTACATCCCATGCATTGGAGTATGAGAGGCCAGCAGGATGGAAATGGCTGTGGTAGAGACTCAAGGAGGTCTTGGTCTAGGACATTGGATAGTCTCATAGTAAGTCCAATGACCAGAAGTTTGGTCTTACTTGTCATTATTGTGGAAAAGCAAGTCATATTTGGAAATAGTGCCATAAAATGCATGAAGACAAGCGTAAGTAAAAGGGAAAGGATAAAGTGCAAGACAAGAATGATGATCGTAGCATTGTGCCTAGCAAGTCTAGCGTCAAGATTGAGATATTAATGTAGTGCATCCTGATATATTTGATGGTCTTATCTTGGTAGATTCTTCTGGCAGGTTCTTCTTTGGATTCTTCACAACTGATTGATGCTTTTTCAAGATATACTCAGTGTTGGTTGATAGATTCATGGAATTCCTTTCATGTAACCCCTCATAGAGAGTAATTTCACTCCTATCATAGTACGACTAGTTTTGTCCATTTGGGTAATGACCTACCTGGCATTGGAGATAGTTAGTAGTGGTGATGCCCAGCTGTGTTTTGGTTCAAGCAACATGTTCCTTCTTCATGATGTATATCATGTATGACCTCTCACAAAGAGCCTTATCATTGTTGGGACACCTGTCTTGGTGGATAATGCAGGTTATGTCATATCTTTTGGTGATTCCTCATGGAAGATTACCTATGGAAATCTTGTTATTGTACGTGGTACTAAGTCTAGTACTCTCTATCCCTTGCTTGTATCTGGGTGAGTTGAACATGTTTTGTCCATGCCTATAGTTCCATATGTATCTCTTTGACATTGCCTCCTTGGGTAGATGTCTTTGAAAGGAATGAAAATGCTTACTAGTTTATAGTATCTTCTATCCCTAGACAACAAGTGTTTTGAGTCTTATATCATTGTTTATATGACTAGCATGTATAAGAAGTCTAGCATGAAGTGCATGGATGAGCCTTTGGCTTTTGAAGGTGGTGCGAAGTACTTTGTCACATTCATTGATGATCATGCACATAATGTTTGGGATTTTCCTATTAAGAAAAAATCAAATGTTTTATCTATCTTTCAGTATCAGCTTGCTCTTGTTGAGAACTAGTCAGGGTGTACGCTAAAATGCCTAAGGTCAGATAATGGAGGTGAGTATGTTTCAAAAGCTTTTGAGTAGTTTTGCAATAAGCATGGTATTAAGCATCAATTGACCATCCCCTACTTCCCTCCCGAGAATGGTACTGCCAATTTAGGAGAGAGTTCGTAGTATGCTTAGCCAGGCAAGCTTACCATAACACTTTTGGACTAAAGCAATTACTACTACCATACCCCTAACTAACCAGTACCCTTGCACTGGTATTGATTGCAAGGTGGAGGTATGGCCGAGAAAACCTCCATCATATGCTCATTTATGGGTCTTTGGTTGTGAGACATTTTGCCATGTTCCCAAGGACCAAGTGCAATTAGATGGATCCTAAGTCTGTGAAGTGTATCTTTCTTTGTTATGGAGATGTAGGTGAGATGGGCTATTGTATATGGGATTCATAGGTTTGCAAGGTTATCCATAGCCATGGTGTCATTTTCCATGAGGAAAAGATGCATAAGAAGCTTGATATAACAGGGTGATTGTTGAGGGCTGAAATGACTTGATTTTTTGGCTAATTTTTGTTGTTTTTTAGAACTAATTTCTTTATGGATTTTGTATGTTGATTAGTTGGATTTGGAAGTGTTTGAGAGTTTTTTGGACAAGGTTGGATGGATTTAAGAAGCCCATGATGTTTTCAATGGAGATATGTTGTTGTGTTGATATCCTAATCGTGTCTAATTGGTTTTATGTATTGAGCTTCTATTTTGTTATTTTTTCTTATGATTGAATTATGATTGATGGAGTTGGAGAGTGTTTCGAAGCTTATTGAATTATTCTTGATGGTTTTGAATGGTTTTAGTTGAGGTAAAGGCTTTTTTATGACTTTCTATTAACCCTCTATTGACCGTCTGTAGAGCCTTTGCTTTTGTCATGTTTCTATTATGTATGCATCTGTAAGTGTTATGTTGGATGAATGTGTGGCTTGGGAAATTTTTCTAACCTTGGGAAGTGATGAATAAAATTTCAAAATATCTCAAAGAAGTGGAAAAAGTAGTTGTTGAAGACTCAAGTAAAGTCTAAAGTGGCAGTGACACTGTTGAGCTCTAAAAGCACACGGTAGTGACTTTGGTGACCTTTCATAGAAGACATACCACTTGGGAGGGGTATCCATTACAAAGAGGGGTTATGGAGTATTATCTCTTGATTATTCCAATGTACCATTGAGAGAGAGCATGTGAGAGTGAGAGATAGCAAAATCTATGCAAAACAATGTATCTACGAGTGAGAGATTGTAAGAGAAACCATGGAACTATTAAATATAAAAACTATGTGATTATTTTCATTCAAAGTGGTGTATTCTCTTGTGGTTTTGTGGTATCTTGATGAATTCTATGAAGAATATGAAGAGCATAATCGATTTTTTTCAAGTTAAAGTGGTGGGAGAATTGTTATATGATGTTGCGTGAAGATTTAAGAAGATTGGTGTTCTTTTTCTTGTTGTGGTTATATAAAATATGTAAAAAATACTTTTTGATTATACAAGATAGATTTTCTTGCATTATATTCCCTTTTTTCTTGGTGCTCCACTTGGGACTCCATGTTTTTTGTGTGTAGAAATCGAGGAATCCTACCATCAATAGGCATCAGAAGGGGTTGAAAATGAAGAAAATGGCATTGCTAAGAGGAGAAGAATTTAATTGATGCTTATAAAGTTCCTTCTACCATTGAAAATTTGAAAGTTCTCATTGCCAAAGCCACTTTCTACAAGAAATTCATCCCATAATGCCAAAAACATATTACCATCTTGATGCAAGCTCTATGTGGTGGACTATTTCCTCCCCTGTTGAAGCAACAAAGAGGTGATTCTTGGTGGAAAATTGTTTGGAAGTAAACTAAAGAGAAAAAACAAAAAGAATGACCATCCATGGGAGATTTGTCTTTTATTGAAGAGTTTCCAAGCATCATCAAGTGGGAAATTTTGAAGAAGCTTCAAGGGTCATGGTCAATTGAAGTTCACAAGAACAAGAAGGAAAAGATTTGGAATATGTTCATGGATGCTCAACAACAAGATATGTGTGATGCTTATTAGTGCACTGACAACCTTCTATTTGTCCAATTAGAAACCCATTGGAAGCTAGTAGACAGAGTGTTCTTCACAACATACACTGTGGAAACCATCAAAAGCTAGTATTACTATGATGATGGCATCACAATGATGCTCAGAAGAATGAGTTTTGATACCTTCAGAACTGAATATATTCCCCTCTGTAGTGGAATGGAAACTAAATTCAAAGACCTTGAAAAGAAGAAAGTAGAAGAAATGTTGGCAAGAGAGTCCTCCACAAATTGAAGCCCTTTTGATTCTATTCTGTTGAGTACATATAAACTAAGTGGAGCTAACTCCCTGATGAATGACACGATTGAGAGGAAACCACTAGAAAGAGTCCAAAGTTATGTGAGAAGAGAGAATGAAAAAATCAAAGCTGAGAACAAGCTAGTGACAGAAGCCTCCTTTGATGTCCTTGTGGCACTCTTTACAACAGTCCCCATGGCGACTCAAGGTCCCCTTCCTAGTTAGACCCATCCTGAAAATATTGATGGACAAGCTAGCAAATTTAGTCTTGTTTCCTATCTTTACGAGAGAGTACAACGAAGACCCTGATCTTCATGTAGCAGAGTTCATGGTAGCATGTGTAGCTACCAGTGCCAAAACCCCCGAGCATTGGTTGGTGATATTCTTTGCCACTTTCAAAGATGTGGCATTTCAGTGGTATCAGAGACAAGCAGTACAAACTTTTGGTACATGGGACGACCTAAAGTTGGCCTTCCTCACTAGATTCAGTCGTGAAGGTTTTGAAGAGCAGATGTGAGAGGAGTTCATAAACCTAGGTCAATCCTCTAGTGAATGAGTGGCAGCATAGTCTCTAGAATGTAAGTCATACTGAAGAGATGGACCAACCATCACTTGGATGAAGACAACCAAAAGGGAGTTTTTCTTAGAGGTTTACAACCAGAAGTTTGTACATTTGTGGAATTGAGAAGACTAGTCAACCTACAAGCTGCAGTGTGGAAGATGCAAGACTGTATGATGAAGTTGAAACAAGGCTTTTGATGACCTCAGGAAGAGGAATTTGACCTTCTCCCATGCCAAGAATGGTATACCCACCAAATGCAGTCCTAGGGACAATTTCCTATCCCTACCCTCAGTAGATACAAATAGTGCCACAATACAATGCACCAAATCCACACTGGCCGCATATGGCAGTACCTCAAATCATGGTTCAACTACAACAACAATTGCCACAAACAATTCCCCCCATGGTGACCCAAAAATAACAATGGAACCCTGCCAACTGGAACCAAGAACCCCCAGTCTCAATAGGAGCTCTGAATCAAAATTAGAACAAAGGATCTCTAAATCAACCCAACCAGTTTATGCAATGATTACATAAGCTTCCCAAAACCTATTGCAAGTACTCCAGGAGGTGAAAATTTAAAGGACTACCTATCCAATTTAGTTTCAAGCATCAAGAAAGAGTTAATGGATGTGATTATAGAATAGGTGCGAGGTGAGATGCAATCTAATACATGGTGTGGAAAGTGCCATAAAGCAGGACATTTAGCCACTAAATGTACCCAAAAACCAACTATCCCTGGAGCCTTTTATTCAAAATATTTAAAGAAGAACCATACAAAGGATATCTACTCTCTGAAGGAGAAGCATGAAAGAAGAAAGAAAGATGAAGAAGCAAGATTCAACTTGTAAAAATCAAAGATGGTAACTCATGATATTGTACCAAATCCTAGAGATTTCAGTCATAATTCCGGCCCAAGGAGGTTTCCTTCTCAAAGTTACAAAGGACGACAGTCTGGTGGTGGCCAAAGAACAAAAGTGGAGTGTTACAGGTATGGAGAAAAGGAACATACCTCACCTCCCAACACAACAATATGACTTGGTCAAAGACCTAAACACCTTTAAACCAAACCTAACATCCCAATAGTTGCTGATGTTGTCTCCTAGTTGTCGAAAGAAATTCAAAAGCATATTGACAAGAATAAGAGGCTTAAGGATTGCTTCTACTACTATCCCTAAGTCCAACAAAGCCCAAAAGCCTATAACAGAAGTAGATGTGGCTAATGCCTTTTTGGATCCCGACACCCCAAAGATTGGTGTGTGGATTGAAGGATGCTTTATTGCAGATGCATTGTTGATGGAGGTTCATCAATAAACATAATAACTAATGTGACAATGAAATATTTAGACCTGCAAGGTATGGAGCCCACACAACAGTGGCTTATCAAGCTGGTAGACCAAAGCATAATTAAGCCTTTGGGCATTCTCCCATATGTGAAGACAACCCTTGCAGGAAGAGACTATTAGCCAACCTATCTAGTGGTGAAATTAAATTTCTATGGGACCTCATATCCTTTTTTGTTGCTGGGAAGACCACGGCTTTTTGAAGCAAGAGCATGAATGGATTGGTTCAAAGGAAACCTAACCCTAGGCAGAGGATCAACAAAGTGATGTTGAAGTTGTATGGATCGCAAAAAGGTAATGTATCCACTTCCATTGAAGTCTTAGCAGACTCTTCTAATGAGATAATAGATGTCACACCAAGAGACAAAGAAGTTGTCAAACAGATATTTCCCAAGAAAACAGAGGAACAGTCCCTAACAGTGGACACTATAATCCAACTCCCAAAAGAAGCAAAGTCTTTGTCAATGGATGAATACCTCCTGCATCTCCTAAACCTGAAATGACTTCTAAAGACACCTTTGATACCGAGATAGAAACATGGATGTATTGTTCTCCCTATTACATGGCTATAGCAAAGCGAGAGATAGAAATAGAAACAGAGACAGAGATAGAGACAAGAGCAAAGATAGATGTAGAAGTAGAGACAAATGATATAATAGAGAATTTTTTTCTTTTTTCTTACAAAGCCCCAATAGAGGCGAAAGCAGAGTTTGGAGAGGATAAAGATGATAGTGAAGAAGAAGACTATGAAAGCGAGCTAGAAAAATCTATTCTACCCACAAAAGATACAAATGAGGAAGAAGTTCTAGAGGATACAAAAGTTTAAAATCCCATGTTGATAGACAGAATGACCATGGTACCCTTTGGTCTGGCTAATGAGTTGCAGCATATGCAAACTATCTATAAGAAATGGATTAGACAAAATAAGCCTTCTTTCAATAGTGGCTCTTCTCACCCGAAGTTACGCTTTTCAAGAGAGAATAATGATGATGTACCTTGCAGCCTAGCAGCCCAAACAAAACTCCAAAGGTTCTTATTGTGTGACATTACTCGATGCATCCTCAAAAGATGAATCCCTGAGCCAAGAAGTAACTATCCAATCTAAACCCAAAGCATCCCTAATATCCTTTCAACATCCCAAGGAGCAAGTAGAGCCTTCACTGAAAGAAGAAGTTAGTTCCAGTGGCACATCAAAAGAGGAGACCACTCCCTTGAAGGAGTCTGATCTCTACCCAAAAGCAATCCGTGGGACCTTCATCCATGAAGTGGAAGGTGAAAAGCAATTAACATTCGTGGATGTAGATAGTATTGAACGTCACTTCAAGGTGGGTATCAATCTTCCAGAAGAAGAGTTGTCGGCTCTACATGACCTGCTAAAAGAGAGCTTGGATGTGTTTGCATAGTCCTACAAAGAGTTAAAGGGGATTGATCCCACAGTGTGCCAAATCATATAGACCTCAATCCCGCGAGGCAAAGAAAAAGGCGCATGAATCTAAATTACTATGCCCTCATGAGAACCAAATTGCTAAAGCTCCTTAAAAGTAAATTTATTTATCCAGTGGCCAAGAGTGAATGGGTTTCACCCATTGTGGTAGTACCCAAGAAGAATAGAAAGCTGTGAATATGTGTGGACTTCTGAAAGCTAAACTCCAAGACTAAGAGAAATCACTTCCCTATCCCTTTACAGACCAACAGTTAGACATAGTGATAGGCCATGAACTTTATTCCCTCTTAGATGGATTCAGTAGATACAATGAAGTCCAAATCGTAGAAGAATATCAAGCCAAAATAACTTTCACAACAGAATGGGGAACCTATGGTTACAGAGTGATTCTATTTGGTCTTTGCTACCTTTCAACAAGTGATGACGGCTACAATCCAAAACCATCTACATGATTTCATTGAGGTGTACCTAGATGACTTTTGTGTCTACAACCTAATTCATGAGTATTGGGGACACCTGGAGCAGTGCTTTAAAAGATGTTGAGAGTATGGAATATCCCTCAACCCCAACAAATGCATCTTTAGAATCTCTTTAGGAGTTCTTTTGGGTCACATTTTCTCTGCATAAGGGATAGCAATAGATCTTGCAAAGATTGAGAAGATTACAGCTTTGACAGTGCCAACCAACCTCAAATAGTTGAGTGGCTTCCTTGGCTATGTCAACTATTACAGAAGGTTCATTGCTCACTTTGCAACAAAGGCAACCCCTTACATAAGCTCCTACGAAAAGATGCAGAGTTTACGTGGATCACTAATGGTGACAAAGCATTCAACTCCCTGAAACAGTGTCTGATTGAAGCACCCCTGTAGCCTCCTAACTAGACAAAGGAATTCCATGTCCACACTAATGCATTTGTCAAAGTCTCGGGTGTAGTCTTATGCCAAAAAGGCTCCTCAAAGTTTAGCCAACAAGTAACTAATAGAGAATGAACCTATACATTGACTAAGCTCGAATGCATGGCAATGGTGTTCGCCTTGGAGAAGTTTTGACACTACATACTATCAACTCACTTAAAATTCTATGTGGACCATGAGGCCTTCCTAATAAACAAAGCAGATGTGAAGGGAAGAATGCTGAGATGGCTCCTTTTGTTTCAAGAGTTTAACTTTGAAATGGTTACCAAGCTCAGTCACTCCCATGTCCTGGTTGATCATCTATTGTGAATCCCTCAGAGCAACGATGAGGATAAAGATGACCTAGACCTTCCTAATGCTTCCCTCTTTCTAGTCAAAACTATAACCCAATGCAACAATATCCTCCTAGTATCTCCAGCCCCGTGAGAAGAAGAAGCTCCTATTGGAATCAACCCCTTACACCTTGTTAGGTGGCACTCTATACAAGAAAGACAAGGATGAAGTACTAAGAAGATGTATTGCATGAGACGAGATTGGAATAATGATGAAAGCATGCCATGACAAGCCCTGTGGAGGACACTTTGTAGGATAAGCTACAACCAAAAAGGCCTTGCTCGCAGAATACTATTGGCTGACCCTCCACAAGGATGCCTATGACTACTACAAGCATTGTGGTGCTTGTTAACGAATAGAAAAGCCTACCAAATCTAGCGCTATGCCACCACAGCCCATCCTTCCCCTAAAGCTATTCGAGAAGTGGGGAATCGACTTCATTGGCCCCATTAATCCACCACAACCAGAAGGAAGTAGAATAGATACATCTTGGTTTGTACTATGGACTATGTGAAAAAGTCGTATGAAGCCAAAGCTATGAAGCGAGATGATGGCAACAACATGGCCCTGTTCTTATACAAGAACATTATCACCCATTTTGGTAGTCCCCTAGAGCTAGTCAATGATAGAGGTACTTACTTTCTCAATAAGATTATGGAAGAATCAGAAGAGTTGTACAAGATATACCATCGCAATTGTCAAGATTGTGGGAGAGAAGGAAGGAGTCTCACTTGAAGCTTTCTTGATTGCACAATGGGGGAATACACACAAGGGTGGAGGCTGAAAACAGTTTTCCTCTTCTTAGTTTGTGTAAGCCAAAAGATCTCTAGTACAAAGAAATAGAAGAACCCTAGATATGGGTCTCAAACCAAACTCAACTAGCTAAGGTGGCATACTAACTGAGCCACGAACTAGAGTAGATAAGGATAGCTATCATGTAGCTATTATTCAGGGGCGGTGTACCAACTGCATCTGCAACTGACAAGTCAGTGACATAAATACACAACGGTCACCCTGGCGTATCACGAGTGGAGCTCGATATCTCAACACTCCCCCTCGAGCTCAATCCCAATTCCTGCACACCAAGCAGGTCTCTGAACTTGCGCAGCTTCTCTGCGCCCAATGCCTTCGTGAATATGTCAGCTACCTGATCCTCTGTGCTGACATAAACTAGATCAATAAGACCTAGTAAAACCCTCTCTCGCACATAGTGATAATGCACCTCAATGTGCTTTGTTCTAGCATGATAGACTGGGTTATTTGCCAAGTGTACACTACTCATGTTGTCACAATAAATGACAATTGGCCCATCTGTAGGCTCATGCGTATCATAAAGTAGCTTATGCAACCAAGCTACCTCACATGCAGCCATTGCTGCACCCCTGTACTTGGCCTCTGTGCTCGACAAGGCAACTGTAGGCTGTTTCTTGCTGCTCCAAGTGACTGCAGCACTCCCAAAAGAGAACACATATCCACTGGTAGATCGTCTATCAGAAATGCTACCAGCCCAATCAGCATCAGTGTATCCATGCAACTGTATCTAAACCCCAGTCTCATAAAATAGTCCATACTGCAATGTGGACTTCACATACCTGAGTATGCGTCTAGCCGCATCCAAATGTGATTTCCTTGGAGTCTGCATAAACTGACTTACCAATCCAACAGCATAGCTCAAATCTGGCATGGTAATAGTCATATAAATCAAGCTTCCTACTATGCGTCTGTACATAGTAGGGTCTTTCAGAAGCTCACATGCATCTGCGCTCAGCTTCACATTCTGCTCCAAAGGAACTGAAATAGGCTTACAGCCTGTCATTCCATATTTGGACAGCATGTCCAATCCATACTGCCTCTGCAAGAGCTGTATCCCACTTGGTGATCTAATCACCTCAATGCCCAAGAAATAACGCAGCTCTCCCAAATCCTTCATCTCAAACTTCTGCTTCAATAGCATTTTCACATGAAGGATATCTTCATCACTATCACCTGTCATAATCAAATCATCAACATAAATGACAAGTAGCACAATACCTTTCTCTGTTTTTCTCACATAAAGTGAGAAATCTGCCTTGGAAATCTGAAAGCCAATAGTGACAAGATACTGTCCTATCTTGTCAGACCATGCTCTAGGTGCTTGCTTCAAGCCATACAAAGCTTTCTTCAACCTGCAAACAAACTCAGGATGAACATCATGCACATAACCTGGTGGCTGCTCCATATAGACCTCTTCTTGCAAATCACCATGCAAGAAGGCATTCTTTACATCCATCTGATGTAAAGACCATCCCTTTGATGCAGCCATAGCAATGACTGCTCTTACGGTTGCCATCCTTGCAACCGGACTGAATGTTTCTTCATAGTCAATGCCATATGTTTGTGCATACCCCTTGACTACTAATCTTGCCTTGTATCTGTTCACAGAACCATCAACATTGTGCTTCACCTTATAAACCCACTTACAGCCAATTGCATTCTTACCTTTAGGCAAAGGTACCAATTCCCATGTAGCATTTGCTTCCAAGGCATCCATTTCTTCATCCATGGCTTTCTCCCATTTTTCTTTTCCCATGGCTTGCTCAAAAGAAGTGGGTTCTGGTTCCTGTATCACCTTCACCATATATGCATAGTGAATGGCTGTAAATCCATCATATTTCAGCCTATCCACAGGATACCTAGCTCTCGTAGACCTGCGCAAAGTAGGTTCACTCCCAGGTGCTCTCAAAACATCCATGGTCTTCCTTACTCCAGGTGTAACAATAGAAGGAATACCCAACTCATCATCAATGCTCTGTTCTGAGCCACTGGATTCACCGTCCACATAAGAGTGACCTGCATTCACATCAAACATGGGCTAATCAACCCTCTCTTTTCCTTTTCGTGATACCTGCATACCACTATCTGCATTGCTTTGAGAAGATTCTCCTGATCTCAATCTGCCTGTCCATGGCGAAGAATGTGAACCACTGCTAGAGGACGCTTCAAGTCCACTAATATTTTGTGACTGCTGCTGTGAATTCTGTGCAACATTACCATTTTGTGCATCTACATCATCAATCACATTTACTGGTTTATACCAGCTACTCATCTCATCAAAAACAACATCTCTACTCACTGTAAACTTACGAGTAGA
Organism: Lygodium microphyllum; assembly: GCF_053477565.2. Taxonomy (NCBI): domain Eukaryota; kingdom Viridiplantae; phylum Streptophyta; class Polypodiopsida; order Schizaeales; family Lygodiaceae; genus Lygodium; species Lygodium microphyllum. The sequence goes on along the minus strand of NC_141163.1, from coordinate 38,728,605 downwards.
AGGGTTATAGCATCTATACCCTTTTTGCTGCAGAGAGTAACCAATAAAGATGCACTTCTCAGCTTTTGGATCCAACTTGGATCTCAACTCATCTGGCACATGTACATAGGCAATGCAACCAAAAATTTTCAAATGAGAAATATCTAGTTTCCTACCAGTATACCTCTCCTCTGGAGTCATTCCATGTATTGCTGCAGTGGGAGTCCTATTCATTATATAGACTGCTGTAGCAACTGCTTTAGCCCAATAAAAATCTGGCAAGTCTTTTTCATTGAGCATGGCACGAGATACCTCTCCAATATGCCTGTTTTTCCTTTCCGCAATTCCATTTTGTTGTGGGGTATAACTGCATGAATATTGTTGCTTTATGCCATGCTCCTACAAGAACTTTGCAAACTCATTTGAGAGGTACTCTCCCCCTCCATCTGACCTTAGGCATTTTATTTGCAATCCTGTTTCTTTTTCAGCCATAGCTTTAAGGGTTTTGAAATGCCCAAAAACTTCACTTTTCTTTTTCATAAAATACACCCAAACTTTTCTGCTATAGTCATCAATAAAAGTGACAAAATAATGACAGCCTCCAAGAGATGCAGCTTTAGTAGTCCACACATCAGAGTGGATTAATTCCAATGGCTTCTCACTCTCTTGAACATGTTTAGGAAATGGTTTCCTTGCCTGTTTTCCAAACTGACAGGCTTCACATACCTTATGCATTTCTGCAACCTTGAATTTTGGCAATCCTGCAACAATATTTTGGGCCTGCATTGATTTAAGTCATTGTACATTAACATGACCAATGCGTTTATGCCAGATATCAATATCTGCAACTACACCGGTCCCATGTGCAAACATTGCTGCACTCAATTCAGACATGTCTGCATCCAATGTAAACATTCTGCCCTTCTTCTTTCCTTTTGCTATCAAGCGACCTTTATTTTTCATATCCTCAACAAAGCATCCATGAGGATTAAATCTGACCTGCAAGCCCTGCTCAACCATTTGGCCAACAGAAACCAGATTCTTGGTGATATTCGGGACATGAAATACATCGGACAGGTATTTCTTTTTCCCATCCTGCATAGACAAGGGAATTTTTCCAATCTGCACAATAGGATGTGCAGTATCATCACCAGTCTCCACAAATCCTGGTTTTTCCATTTTTCTTGCATCCTCCATCCATTCTGCATGACCTGTCATGTGGTTTGATGCACCCGAGCCAACATACCATACATCATTGCTTTCTTCTGTACTTGTCACAAAATTGTTCATGTGCTGCACCATAAACAGATGCTCATTTCTATCATCACCCTGTCTACTAGAGGATGCATAATTTCCTTGTTGCAGTTTTCCATTCATGATGTCATTCTGCTTTTTATAGCATTCTTTAGCCATATGACCCATTTTACCACAATAGTAGCATTCAACATTACTGTTTGCATTTTGGCCTCTTTGCCATCCACCACGACCTCTTTGGCTCCCCCTGCCTCTAGAGTTACCACGTCCTCCTCCATGGGACTGGTTTTCTTGAGTTTGTTGCATATTCTGATTTCTGCCACGGCCTGCAAATCGGCCTCCTCTACCTATGCCTCTACCTCTTCCAGCATTTGAGTAGAAGACAGCTTCTTTTGAAGTTCTTCCTGAAGAAGATGCACCACCATTTCTCTGTTCCTCAGAAATTAGAAGAGCAATCAACTCCTCAAAATCAGGAAATCTTTCACGAACTGAAATGGATGTCCGAAACTGTGCATAATCCTTTCCTAGACCATTCAAGGTCACAGAAACTAAATCATCATCTTCCACTGGTGACCCAATGGAAGCAAGTGCATCTGCAATCTTCTTCACCTTCATGTGGTAGTCGTTGATGCTCATATTTTCTCTTTGCACATTGTGCAACTCTTGCTTGAGCTGCATTTTCCTGGCTTGCGTATTTGTGCTATACATTTTTGACAAAGTATCCCATGCCTCCTTTGGCGTACTTGCATCCTGAATATGCACAATCATAGAGTCTGAAATGCTGATAGACAGCCAATACATAACTTTCCTGGCTCTCTCATGCCATGCTTTAAATGCCTGCATTTGCTGTTGATTGGGAACATCAGGAAGAACTGGTTCTTCTTCATTTCCTGCAACAAATTCCCAATATCCTTTTCCCATAAGGAAATTCGTCATTCTAAACTTCCATGCTTGGAAGTTGTTCTTGTCAAGCTTTTCAGTGACAATCTGTGAAAGAGAATTAGATGCCATTACAGAAGACTGCAAAAAATTCTGTCACTGCAAAAACCACAGCTTCACCCTCACAAGGGAAAATCTGCAAAACTGGCGAAAGTGGTATTTGACCACACAGTCACTTCCTAGTGACGATTTTGCATCAACAAGCAACAGGGATGATTCTGTAACTCCCAATGTCTCTGCGCACAAGCATACAATGCAATTTTTACAGTAACTATTCACCGACCTATAGAACAGTGGCTGCACAACATAAAACTGGGCGTTTTCCTGAGTGCGTGCAGAAAACTTCCGCCTTCAAAACAGGCCCCGAAATGGCCTCAAATCAAAAAAACAAGGTCGCCAGGGCTAAAGCCCTATCCCGCAGCATATACTACCCTTTTGCTTCACCGCGAAGGGCGTCTCAACCTGAGACAATGCACTCCTGCACTTTCCGGCTGTGCTACCTGCAGAGATCTGCTCCCGAAACAGAAAATGAAAGCAACACTGCTCCTCTTACCAGAACACCGCGAGCTTGGCTTGCTTTCTTGAGCTCCTTACCACGAACAAGGCTCTGATACCATGTCAAGATTGTGGGAGAGAAGGAAAGAGTCTCACTTGAAGCTTTCTTGATTGCACAATGGGGGAATACACACAAGGGTGGAGGCTGAAAACAGTTTTCCTCTTCTTAGTTTGTGTAAGCCAAAAGAACTCTAGTACAAAGAAATAGAAGAACCCTAGATATGGGTCTCAAACCAAACTCAACTAACTAAGGTGGCATACTAACTGAGCCACGAACTAGAGTAGATAAGGATAGCTATCATGTAGCTATTATTCAGGGGCGGTGTACCAACCGCATCTGCAACTAACAAGTCAGTGACATAAATACACAACGGTCACCCTGGCGTATCACGAGTGGAGCTCGATATCTCAACAGCAATTCCACACCCTACTATCCTAGAGCCAATAGCCAAATCGAAGTTACCAATCGCATCCTCTACTCGATCTTGACAATAACAATTGCTGCACATCGTCGTGATTGGGATGATTGACTTACAAAGGCCCTCTTGACATATAGAACCTCATATAAGGCTGCTACACAAAGGCTATGTTCCATGTTGAATTGGAGTTACCCTATCTATGCATGGCTATCAAAGAGTGCTTGGAAGATGACAAGTCATTGTAGTACCACCTCTTGCACTTGGAATGTCTAGATGAGACTCGCATGATGGCCCTAGAGTGCATGGAAGCCATGCAAGCTTGATGAAAGACCTATCATGATAGCTTCATCAAGTAGAAGGAGTTTAAGGAAGGTGATTTAAACACCATATTGGGGAATATGGAAATTTTCCATAAGTTTGGGACACATGGTCAAATCTTTTGTATTTGTTATAACTTGAACACTATCACTCCAAATCGAGTGCTCTATAGCTTAATAGATTCCATTTTTCAAGCTCTTTCCAATGATAGGTCACATTATATGGTTTTGAGAAACTTATGGGCATCTTATCTATGTGCCACCTTTTTAGTATTCAAAAAATGGGAATTGGGAGATTCCCAAACTCACTAATATTGTGTTTTTAGTCCTTACTTATGACTCCCATTGTGGAAAGCTTCCAAGCAAGCTCCAACAGCGATGGGTGGATGGGCCCCTATAAGATACTTGTTGTCAATCCTAATGGCTTTATTTAAGTGCAGACAATAGGTGCTTCTAATGATACCTTCCTCATTAATGGCTATGGCCTCAAGAAGTATTACCCTCCCTGGGGATCCTGACAATAACCGCTGAAGATAGCCCCTTCATCTTTTGCATATCGATTGATAAGGCTTTGCCTATTGCTCTTGATAGCCCCAATGAGGTGGCCTCATTCTTCTAGCCCCTCACCATCACCTCCTACGATAAGGCTCCATGGCCTTCCTTCTTGCATCTATGCTAAATGGGTTGGGACGCAATGATGCAGCATCAACTACCGTGCACGCCAGCATACTCCCTCTAAACCATCCCTCTTGTCGATTTCTAAACCAAGTGTGAGGTATGAGTTTCCATTATTATCCCTTGAGTGACGTGCATCATGGAGCAAGCGATTGAACTTCATTCCAACATGAGTGAATGTCAGGATTTCATACTAAATACTTCGCTACATCGACAATTTAACCAACTCTTCATTAACAATGCTACCTCCTTGGGTGCTACTGCATAGTCCCTACCATGCTAGATGAGTGTGTTGTGGCAAGCTATGGTACCTCCTACCATTGATTACAATCCTTCATGTATCAGTGAAAATTCACCTCAACCATCTGCAAGTTGGGCCAAGTTTTTCTAACCCTACCCCTTTTATTAACAAGTCTCGGTCATGTTTTAAGTGTGGGGATGTATGGGTAAAGTGTTAGGTCTCTACTGATTAGTCAACCCAATCTATTAAGGTCTTAACTGTGGGGATGCGTCCCTACACATCTATTTTGCATACCCTCCTAGAAACATCCCTATCCGATAATTTATGTATACCATGTCCTCATTTTGCCTTAATGGAGTCGCTTTCCCACCCACCTGTCTTCTTTTCACCCCGTCCATGGGGCTATTCTTTGTCCTTTTTTAAAATCCTTTTTGTTTTGAGGTTTCTTCATGTGAATATGGCCTCCATTCATCAAAATTGTAATTTGATCCTACAACCCTATTCATCCCTTTGAATTTTCCATTTTTCTTATTGCTACCCCTGTTTTGAGCAATGGTTCATGAGCTATTAATTTTTGAAGAATTTTCTATGAAATTAACATGCTTTCATGCAAACGTATATTTCTCGCTTCAACATAGCAATTTGATTGACAACCCCAACCTACACCTTCCCCTTTACAGTTTTTCTTTTTACTCTACTGATCATTTTGATGCATGGTTTGTCTGTTATTAATTTTTCTGTGTTTCTTGACATTCTTCTATGTAATTTTGGCTCTTTTTCCATGTGAACTTGACTTAATCTCCTCGGAATTCAACGCTGATTAAATAGCCTTGTACGTCCTACTCCCTGTACACTTTTTCTTTTTTTTCCATCATGTTCTAGCCCATCGATTTTATGTTATTAATTTTTACGTGTATTTTTACGCTTATTTTTCCTAGTTTTTCCATGTGAACATGCCTTTCTTGCACCGCAATTGCGTTCTAACTTGACAACCTTGTCAAACATCATCCCTATGACTTTTTTTTTGTCGCTCCTTGTTCCAACTTACCAATTGTTGATACTTAATTTTTGTTTAAATTTTTTGGTGTGTTTTTATTGTTTTTTCCATATGAACGAGTACTATTCTCACTGATATTGCCTTCTAATGTGACAACCTGTCCATCTCTTCATTTTGAATGATTTTCCTTCTTTTTATAATTCATTTTGACTGTCTGATTTTGTTAAATTTACTTTTGTGTGCTTTTTCGTGGTTGATTTTTTATATTTTTTCCATGTGAACCCCCTTTTTGTTTACAAATTCATCAAATGCATTGTCCATCTCATTCTCCCCATCACCTTGCCTAGTTTTTCTTTTTTCAACATCTTGATCCAATGCCTGGATCTCTCCAAATTAGTTTTTCTCATTAAATTTGTGTTTGTGTCCCCCGCGTGTCACATCAACAATCAGTTTTTGGCCTCAATCTGCATGTCCGGCCTTCGCGGTGTCACGTTCAAGCGTACATATTCTTAGTTGCAATTGGTCATTCCCGTCAGTGCAAATTCCCACCCCCCCTCTACCCACATTCATACGCGTGACGTGGGGGGGATCCTAATTTTTAAAACAAAATAACCAACACATTTTGAAAAAACCTCTCTCTCTCTCTCTCTCTCTCTCTCTCTCTCTCTCTCTCTCTCTCTCTCTCTCTCTCTCTCTCTCTCTCTCTCTCTCTCTCTCTCTCTCTCTCTCTCTCTCTCTCTCTCTCTCTCTCTCTCTCTCTCTCTCTCTCTCTCTCTCTCTCCTCCTCTCTCTTCTTCTCTCTCTCTCTCTCCTCCTCCTCTCTCTCTCTCTCTTTCTCTCCTCCTCTCTCTTTCTCTCATCTCTCTCTCTCTCTCTCTCCTCTTCTTCTTCTCCCTCCTTCCTCCTCCTCTCCTCCCTCCTCCTCCTTTCCCCTCCTCCCACCCTCCTCCTCTTACTCCTCCCATCCTCCTCCCGTCTCCCTCCTCTCTTCCCCTTCCTCCCTCCCTCCTCCCTTCGCCTCCCTCCCTCCTCATTGGGATAGTTGTCGTCGCGCAATGACTAAGTTATGTTTTATCTAATTCCAAATTTGCATACTCCTTTAGCATGTCCACTAACTTCTTCTTCTTAAAAGTTTCTCAAATAGGCCTTGCACCATGGTATTCATAGTTTACATGGATGTATCCCTAAAATAAACACCAAGGTTCTCTCAAACATCTTGATCTAAGTTGGCTTAGATTGGTTATCATGAGAGAGAGAGAGAGAGAGAGAGAGAGGAGAGAGAGAGAGAGAGAGAGAGAGAGAGAGAGAGAGAGAGAGAGAGAGAGAGAGAGAGAGAGAGGTGTGTGTGTGTGTGTGTGTGTGTGTGTGTGTGTGTGTGTGTGTGTGTGTGTGTGTGTGTGTGTGTGTGTGTGTGTGTGTGTGTGTGTGTGTGTGTGTGTGTGTGTGTGTGTGTGTGTGTGTGTGTGTGTGTGTGTGTGTGTGTGTGTGTGTGTGTGTGACAGAGAGAGACAGAGAGTGTGTGCAAAACATCTATATAATAACTAATCTAGGAAAGAGCATTTAAAAAATACATTTGTATAGTTAATTGTAAAACATATTATTAAGTTGAATATGAAATTTTTAAACTAAGTATTAATGCATTTGAGTGTAACAAAACATGTTAGTTAAAATTTTGAAATTAAAAAAATCTTAAAGACATAATTAAGCAGGTAAATCAAATATATCGAATGATATACAAATTAGAAACTGACAAAAAGTATAGATCTAAAATATAAATCTAACATTTTTTGGAAATTACAATCTCATAAAGATCTTGAAGGACAAATTATAATTGAAACAAATATAAGTATAAAAAATTGTTGTATGTCATTGATGATAGTACCTATGAGTAGATTACCTAGGCTAGAGTGGGTGAAAGGTCTTGATGTTACCTACATCCATACAAAAGAAAAAGATGAGAACCTTACCTTCTAGTAAGTATTGCTGGTATCATCATAGGACCTAGCTATCATCTCAATCACACCTACAAAGATGCTAGAAAAGTAAACCTTGAGGGCTTACTAGGTCTATTTGTACTAAGTCTTTACAAGTCCATCAATGTCCTTCAAAAATTGTAATCATCTTTCCAACAATACTTGTTCAAACAAAAATTCTGGTGTCAACGTACCTTACTCAATTGACCAAAATCTTCAACAGCAACCTTAAAGATTTTCACATAAATATGAAAGAGAAAATCTCATCTACAATGATAGCCTTAAGGGAACATAAATATGAAAGAGAAAATACTTATTAGCAACATCTTTACTAATCAACAACTTCATATGCTATGTCAAAATAGCCACAATTATATTAGATATACTAATTATCTAATCTAGTGTTTAAAAAAGACATATCTATACATTAAACTATAGAACCCCTTCATTATAAGCAAGTTGGAATGATAAGAAATTATCCATAAAACTCATATTTATTACCAAGTAACTAAGTATATCCATATTCTTAGCACATCATCTTGCATCGCAAGTAACCATTTGCTTAATTTTAATTGCCTATCATTTAGGCATCTAAGGGCTATTGTCATAGCCTTGTGTTCAAGTACTCAATGTTATAAACCATCATCAACATTATATAATCAGTATAAGTCATGTTAAGATACTTGATCCAAAAAGTATAGAGTCTAGAGTAAAAAGTTTTGTAAGGTGTGTGTGTGTGTGTGTGTGTGTGTGTGTGTGTGTGTGTGTGTGTGTGTGTGTGTGTGTGTGTGTGTGTGTGTGTGTGTGTGTGTGCGCGCGCGCGCGCGCGCGCGCGTACTAATAGTGACTTTTGTATCTTAGATTAAATACCTCTTTGTTATAGAGGAAGAATTGCAATCATAGAGTCAATGGTTTTACTTAAGAAATACAAGCTTAGCCTAAAGCTCATATCAAAGTTACTCAACCAAGATGTTTGGTTATAGTGTTGGTTATCAAGGTAAATGTTTCCCTAGATCAAAAGAGAATTATTTGATGTCTTTGTAATGTTTTTGCATAAAGAAAGGTTTGGGTAAAGTTTATTTATTCTAAGCCCACATGCATATGCTATAGTACAGCCTAAATCGGAAACTAGAAATGCATAGCATAATCAGTTTATTGATAGCATCGATAGTGATAGGCAAAGGTGATTACTAATTACTGTATGGTGTTCAAAGGGAGAGAGATAGTCAGTGAATGATATACGAGTGTATCCATGAATTAAAATGTACATGTGTGTTCATGTAGTAGGAATTATCATAAGATAACCCAATGGTGTATATTGAGTAATTTATGTACAAAGATTTTTAACACTTGTCTAAGTCAAGACCTATCATTGTACATACCTTGGCATAGTGCCCACCTGCCACAAAACAGGAATATGCTAAGAACATTTACAAGTATGTGTGTCCGTACACTTGTATATATGTGCATATGTGTGTATATGTGTGTCTCAATCATGTGTAGTGTGTAAATGTCTATAGCAAAAGTAAGTATAAGTATAGAGAGAGAGAGAGAGAGAGAGAGAGAGAGAGAGAGAGAGAGAGAGAGAGAGAGAGAGAGAGAGAGAGAGAGAGAGAGAGAGAGAGAGAGAGAGAGAGAGAGAGAGAGAGTGTGTGTGTGTGTGTGTGTGTGTGTGTGTGTGTGTGTGTGTGTGTGTGTGTGTGTGTGTGTGTGTGTGTGTGTGTGTGTGTGTGTGTGTGTGTGTGTGTGTGTGTGTGTGTGTGTGTGTGTGTGTGTGTGTGTGTGTGTGTGTGTGTGTGTGTGTGTGTGTGTGTGTGTGTGTGTGTTGCTAAAGCAGTCCTCTCTATCGCTCTCACAAGTGTAATTTTTACGGACTCCTCTCTCTCTCGTACAACAATTAGACTTGGGGAGGTAGCCCCACATGGGCCTGTCAAATTTTGTGTCACTACACATACCAATAGGACATTGAAACAAAGATCTAAATAATATATAGTAAAGGCCTCTATTGGCTAGAAATGAAGAATAATATTTCAAAGTATGTCTTTGAATGTATTGTTTGCCAACAAGTTTAATGGCATCATAGAAAATCTTATGGTCTTCTTATGCCTTTGCATGCGCCTAATGGATCTCTGAAACAAATCTCTATGGACTTCATTACTACTCTACTTGTTGCGTTCTCCCATAATCAGATGATTTGGACTATAATAGTTAGGTTCAACAAATACGCTTATTTTGTTTCATATAAAAAAAACTCTCACCATACCTCAAGCTATAAAACTATTTATTAAGGTCATTTTCCCATTGCATGAATTTTCCAAAATTATTCTCTCACATCATGATTATAGATTTTGAAAACATTTTTGGCTAGCATTATTCAAAAATCTAGGGTTAAAATCCACTTCACTTCTAGAAATTTTCCATCCAAAAAGTAATGCCTAGATTGAAGCAACCAATAGTACCATCCTTGACCTACTCAAATATTATATAATAGATCAATCGACAAATTGGGACCAACACTTGCTACTTTTATAGTTTGCTGACAATAGCACTCCACAATTTACTACTGTGTAGAGCACCTCTTGAAATAGTTTGTGATATGAAATTACCAATTTCTATGAGAACCATAGGTACTAATGTACTGGGTGGCAATCAATGCTTTAGCAATAGACCATGCAAAGATATTAAAATAAATCAAAGAAATAAGGCAATCTCACTTCAGGTATGCTGCACAAGCCAGCAAGAAGTGTAAAGTGATTAGTTTCAAAGAAAATGATTTAGTATGACTTAGAATTTGAGAGAGAAGAATCAACTCTATTGAAAAGCATCCAAATATTAAATTAGCTCCAAGAATATATGGACATTTTCTTATTGTGCACAAATTAATGACAATGCATTCTATTTGGGTATTCTATCTCATTGGCACATTTATAATTCATTTCATATTAGTATATTGAAACCATTTAAAAGAATTCCATCGATGACTCCAGTTGTGGAGGATCCCCCATTACTTGAGGATGATACAAAAATATTTGTTCTTGAAGTTATTCTTATTGACAATTATAAGACTACTATCTATACAAGCACTGAATATCATCAATATTTGGAAAATACTAAAATCATTACATTGGGGAATCCAAGTGGATTCAAAAACCATCTTTTACTTTGAGCTAAGATATTTGGCACTTTCATACCAGTCACAATCACATTAAGTTAAGTCAAACACAAATTTGCCACATGAGACAGTGCTTAGAAAATCCATATATCCTTATGTTTATACTGTATCGATTCATTGTGTGAGGCAATACATATCGATTGCCTTTTATTTCTATTGGATGGGGTTTATATTTTTGGATTTTCTAGTTAATTTAGTGTGGATTGGTGCACAAGACAACACTAGCATGTTAGTGATTAGCCATGCTTTTTTTCTTGGTTTTTAGTCAACTAAGCATAGTTTCTTATTTATCGCAATGCAATGTTACAATATCTAATATGTTTGTTCTTATGAAAATAAATTAAAATTAAATACAATGATAATAATAATAATATTTTGTAAGATAGCGAATTGTTACGTATGTATGCTTTTGTTTGCTTATATTGTGCGAGGAGGAGAATACATATAATTTAATGTGTTTTATATTTTTAGTGAATAAATTAGTAGCCAAAGTCATGCAATTGTAGCGATTTCTAGTTTCACTAGTGTGCCACTTATTTGAGATGGCGAGCTCAACATGTGTGGACATTGATGATGGACCATCTAGTTAGATAGATGCGCACATCTACACTTAGCATGCATGTGGTCATTATGATCCTCACATGACCACACTAACTTACTACATCTAGTATAGTTATAGGGGCATTCAAGTAGTATCGCTAATTATGCATTGTTTGACTTAGCTGGTCACTTTCCTTTATATTGTATATAATCTATACTTTGTGTACATTCTATTGTGAGAGAAAGAAAGTGGAAAAAAGTAGACATAAAACTTTTTGTCCTCCATCTCTCTTCTTGTGTCCTTGAGTGAGCTTCCTCTTGTGGGTATTATGTGTGTTTGGTGCAATAGCGTAAGAAAGTTCCCCCATAATACAATTTGTGACATGGTATCGAAGTGACACCACTAAGAGAGGCTGATTTTGAAGGTCAAAGTGAAGGTGAAGGAGCAAGACTCAAGTAAGCAATCAATTAGTGAGAATCTCTCCCATTCTCCCAAACAAATGCTTTCTCTTTATCTTCCCTCTAGAAAAACTACATGCCTTCCTTAGTGAGAGTGGTAAGTGGAGAACAACAATGGTAAAGGTACCTCAAATACATGACATGTCATTTCACTTGATTGATGAATCTCATGACTACCTAAAAATTTTAAGGAGCCCTAGTCTTTTGAACTACAAAAATGCTTTCTGTTTATCTTCCCTCCAAACAAAATAAATGCATTTCTTAGTCGGGATGGTAAATGGGAAAAAAAAATGGAAAAGATACCTCAAATACACGATATGCCATTTCACTTTATCAATGAGCCTCATGACCTCCTAAACATTTTAATGAGCTCTAGCCTTCTCAACTACAAAAACCCTCATTGGGTCTATGGCCATTCTCTCCTCAAATAAAATATAACCTAGCAATACCCTTTGTCAAGAATCCAACCTTCCATGCAAAGGCAAAGCACATTGAGGTATGCTACCACTTTATCAGAGAGGTTGTTGAGGATAAATCCATTGAGCTTGAGTCAAGATCTCAACTAGCCAAAATCCTTCAAATCTACTCACTACTACAGGTCTCTAATGGAGCGTTTTTCCTTCCTTAGGACGATGATGGGTGTTGGATAACATGACGTCTTTTCTCACTTGTTGTACTTTGCCACTTTTTTCTTGTTCTCTCCTCATTAGAGGCACATTTTCCTTTAACCGGGAGGTTGTTGTGGGTAAAGGCACCTCTGCATACACTACCCACATATGTATTCACTACATTGAGAGTATTCGCATACATGTATACTATAAGTGGTGGGTATCCATTACTGTCACTTCATTCTTTATTCTTTGAGTGACAAATAGAATAAGGGAAGTTGATCACACATGGTGATTGTTCGAGTTCCCACATCTTTAGTCTCTCTCTCTCTCTCTAGCTCTCTATAGGTCACACCTCTATTGTTTCCACTTGCTCACTGTCTTAGGCTTCTCCCTTCATATACTAGACATGATTCAACATTGTATGTATAAAAATTTATTTAAAGCATTTAGTTGTCTATATGAAGTTGGAAGAACCAATCAACAAAAGCATTAGTAGGATTAATTGCACTTAGCATAGGACAAATATTGGTTACCATGTTGTTAGATTCAGACATATCCTTCGCATCAATTAGGCGTACAATTACAACTTAGAACACAACAAACATACTCAATCTCAGCATTTTTCAAAACAAACATCATTTATTTATTTTTTTTAATAACAAGAAATAGTACTACTCCCCTTAGCATGCCAAACACTATATCATGCAACCTATCTATTGCCGCATCAACTATTTCCATTAACCTTGGGGTGTGGCTGGCTTAGATAACCTAAGGTAATACTAAACTTTAAGGATAAAGTTTTAGAACTCCCTAGTTATATACCCATACCATTCACCACATTGCCATGAACTATCTATTTTTAATAGGTTAAAGTAGGAGAAGTTATTGAACAAAATTGACTATAAGACATTCAAAGGTTACTTCAAAGATATCTATATATTTTACCAACAACTACAAGGTAGACCTATAAAGAGTGAGGTCACGTGGGAAGCATGGGTAAATACCCAATCACACTAACCGGGTTATAAAATGTGTAAGAGACATAGCTTAAGACATCCACATATTATCTAGAACTAACTCGTCATATCTTCCTTCTAGCTTCCACATCTTCCCTTCTCACATTCTCTCTTCACATATTTCTCTCTCTTTTTCTAGTCTTTCTCTCTCTTTCTCTCTTTTCTACAATCTTCTTCCTTCTCTCACCTCTCACCTATATTTCCTTCATTACAATTAGTATTAGAGCATTAGCATTTAGTCCTTTCTACCTTTCCTTTTTCTCAATCTAACTCTCTTTTCAAAACAAGAAACACTAGTTACTTAAGCAGTACGTACATATACAACAAGAAGTACTACAGTTGGCTAGCAGCTCTCTTGAAGACAAGCAAGACCTATCGTAGGAGTTGTATAGAAATTACACGACACACCAGAAAAAATCTGAGCAAGGAGTAGAGAACAGACAACAAATATGAGAAAAACAAAAACTACTTTAGTTTCGAAGGAACTAATACAAAGATGGCTCTATCCATTCCTGCACTTCCACTGTGAAGCTTAGATGGTGATCTAGACAGATGACAATTGAAGAGCTTAGGGTAACTAGGAGAACTCTGACTGGGTGAGAGATAGATTGATGATGGCTTTAGATGGTTCTTCCTTGTATAGCCTAGAAAGGTAGTCCAGTTGGCATGTCCAACCATATTATGAATCTTCCCTAGTCGACCAAGGAATATTCTCTTTATCATTGGGGGCTGGGGATGATGCTTCCAGACCCTCATCAAGGGGTCTACTACCCCCCCCCCCCCCCCACCCGAGACACCCTAGACATGGGTCTCTTTTGTATCCCTTGACCCAAAAATAGGGGTCCTTGATAACTCCCACACCTCGAAACTTGATGCATTGTGCCTTGAGTTGCTACTAGCATAACGATATCTAACCCAAAGGCTAGATCCACAAAGGTCGCATTTTTTCCATTCGATCAAATAGACCTCATCTAGCATACAAGTTAGAATCCACACAATTTCTATGCTTACACATGGCTTCTCCTCATAAGGGGGGGGGGGGGGGGGGGGGGGGGGGGGGGGGGGCCCTTACAACTTAGAGCACTATGGATCATTGGTGATACCTTTCGACGGTGGTACATTGAGTATATCTAACACCCCCCTCAATCAATTCGTGCACATAGTGATTCTGGATCTCAATATGTTTGGTGCATGTATGAAAAATTGGATTTTTTGCAATGGTAATGCAACTCTGATTATCACATGTTAGCATTGTTAGATATTCATCTTATACTCTCATATGCCATAGGATCCTCCTTAACCATATTGCTTCACAAGGAGCAAAGTAGGTTGCCTTGTACTCTGCTTTGTTGGTAGAATACAATGCCATAGTTGGTTGCTTCTTACTAAACCTAGAGAAGATTCTTGAACCTAAAGATAAATAATATCTAGAAAATGATTTCCTGAAATCATTGTCATGTGCCCAATTTGAGTCACAGTTCCCCATAAGAGCACTTCCAAAATTGTGTGTGACACCATAGTCAAGAGTTCCCTTTAAGTATCTAAGCACCCATATCCCAGCTTTCCAATGACTCTCTTGTGGATTGTTTGAGAAAGTACTCAAAACACCAACATCAAAATGGATACCTAGCCTAGCATTACATAAGTAGATGAGGCTACCAACTAAACTCCTATACCTCCCAATATCTATTAGTGCTAATGTATCCTCAATGGACAACTTCACATTGATATCAATTGGTGTAGCTATCTCCTTACACTCGATTATGCCAAATTCTTTTAAGATAACCCATGCATACTTCTTTTGAGAGATGAACATTTTGCCAAGACTTCAATCCCTGAACAATAATGCAACAAGCCCAAGTCTACCATTTCAAACTTAGAGCTCAAAACCTTTCGAGTCTCATGGATCATATCTTCATAATCACTTGCAATAAAAAGTTCATCCACATATAGGACAATCACTATAGACTTTTCACTATCTCTATAAGCATATAAGTTAGCATTTGAGGGACATCTTTTGAGATTCAAACCTAAAAAGAATTTATATATATGTTGATACCATGCTCTAGGGGCTTGTTTCAACCCATACAATGCATCTTCAGCTTACAAACTTTATTCTTTGAATGGGGGCCTCAAATCTTAATAGTTGAGCCACATACGCGTCATCCTTGAAGACACCATTGAAGCACGCTAATTTGATATCCATTTGGTAAATTTGCCACTTTTTATTATCAATTCACTAAAAGATTTATGTGAATAGTGATCATTCTAGTAGTTAGAGCAAATGATTCTTGAAAATCAAATCCTTCAACTTGTGAAAATCCATGTGCAATTAGTCTGCCTTTGTACTTTCTAAAGCTACCATCATCCTTGTACTTCCCCTTCCAAACCCACTTGGTGCCAATAATCGTCCTTCTTTCTAGCCGATCCACTAGCTCACAAGTTTCATTCTTCATTATTCTATCATACTCAACTTGCGTAGCTACTCTCCATACTAGATTGGTAGGTGCTTCTTCCAAGTCTATTGGCTCCTTTACTTCTCTCATAATCTCAGTCATCAATGCCATATTTATTGACTATGTGAGTAGAAGCTTTTCTCTTTGCTTCTCTATTCTAAGAGACCTCATTGGTCCATATACCTTTTCCTCAACTATGGTAGGCATAGGATTATTGCGATCATAGAGCTACTTCACCCATCATAGCAATGGGCTTTTCAATGGTGTGATTGCAAGTTGGTGAAGTGGACTACTTCTTGGCTAGATGATAAAGTGAAAGAACTTATATTCTCCACCTCCCACGCATATGGATGCTCCTTGAACATCACATCACAACGGCTCGCTATGATCTTCTTAAATAGCATCTTGGTCATACAATTTGCAAGCCCTTTGCTCATCACTATAACCCACGAAGATACATTTTGTGATTTTTGGATTTAACTTGTTCTTCTTATCCTTTGAAACATGTACATAACATTCACATCCAAAAGTTTTAAAATGTGAGACAAATGGTTTCTTACCGAAATAGGTCTTGTAATGAGTTTTGCCCTTAAGAGTCTTTATCTAACTCAAATTGAGAATGTAGACTGTAGTATTAATAGCTTATGTCCCAAAACTGGTTAGGTAATCCCTTGCACTTAAGAATGCACCTTGTCATGTGCACAATTGCACAATTTTGGCATTCAACAACACCATTCTTCTCGGGTGTATGAGGCATCCTTAATTGACGCTTAATCTCTTTGCTCTTGTAAAAGTCTTCAAACTCCTTTAAGTTGAACTCACTACCACCATTTGTTCTAAACTTCTTCACACTTTGTCTTATTTCATTCTAATAAGTTTTACCCATTCTTTAGACTTACTAAAAGCTTGAGCCTTACCATGAAGGAAGTACACCCATATCTTCCTACTATAGTCATCAATAATCAACATACATGAGAAGATCCTCCCAAGGCTTTTTTAGGCATTTTGCTGCATAAGTCAGCATGCACCAACTTTAGAGAAGCCTTCCCTCTATTCTTGCTTTCTTGTGGAAATGCATTTCTCTATTACTGGCCCATTATACAAGCTTCACAGGGTTCCTCCATTTCAGTTACTACAAATAGCTAAGCACATTTTAGTTACTACAGATAGGTGAGCAATCATACCTTGCTTATGAATATTCCTCAACATTGCAAAACCAATGTGACTAAATCTTTCATGCCAAGTTTACTTGTGCCCACACCAACAGTGGGTATAAGAGTGGTTAGCTCATATAAGTTGTTCCTTCTTTCTTCTTTGCCAACAACTTTGCTAGCATTGTTGATGATTTCTACACCTATCTTTGTGAACCTCACCTCATGGCCAGGATCAATTATCCAAGCAACTGATTCATCTTTGGAACATACAAAACATTTGAAAGATTTTTTAGTTCACCATTTGTAGTAACAAAGGAAATAGTACTTCTACCCTTAGCAGGGCATTTTGCATCATTCCCAACCATCACAATGATGGATTCTTACATAGGCTTCATAGAACTATATGGGTCTTTCTTGTTCATCATGTGATGGTGGCAGGCACTAATATCCAATACCCATGAGTCAATATTAGATATTTCTTGTGCCTACACTTTCTCAATGGTTGCCATGAATAACTCCAACTCTGCTCCAACCATATTGACTATCTCCTTCCCTTTAGTCTTCACAGTGCCATTCTTTTCGTCTTTCTTCTTGACAAGACAATCTACAATTGCATGTCCTTTTTTCTTGCATTAATAGAAGCACTCTCCTAGAAACATTTTATTGCCACCCTTCTTCTTTTTGTCTCCGTTCGTAGAGGAACCACCTTTTCCTTTCTGCACTAACTCAATATCCAAAGAATGATCCTTTATCAATGACTCCAAGCATTGTTACTTTGCCTTTTTAAATTTCTTCTTCTCCAAAATATCTTTTGAACCCACTGAAGGAAGAATATGATAATAAAACCGAGATGCTTTCAAAGAATCTCTTTCACTTGCATTCGGTTGAAGAAGAGACTCAAACGAAATCAACATCACAAATCAGTGTAAGTCAAAGCATGTATGTGCCACCTCATGAGAGGTAATCACGTATAGTGGAGCGCAATTAAGAAGGTTAGAAAGGGTCAAGAAACCTATTGATAGACTAACATACAATGGGTATTCAGCTAGACACTTTGCATACATGACTAAAGTGATGGGTCACAAAGAGCCTAGGAAGTTCATTGAGGTAATTGGAGATAAAATTTGGTGTGCTACCATGGATGAGGAATATGCAACATTGGCTAAAAATGGCACATGGGATTTGGTTAGTTTTCTTAAAGGAAAAACGCCCATTGGCTATAAATAGGTTTACAAAGTGAAATGCAAGGTAGATAGTTCATTATTGGAAATGTACAAAGTCTGGCTAGTTGCTAAGGGATATGCACAATAGTATGGTTTGGACTATGAGGAGACTTTCAATCCAATTGCAAAGATGACAACTATAAGAATTTTCATTACATTAGTAGCTTCTAAGAAATGGAAGCTTCGGCAAATGGACATCAAGAATATATTTTGAAATGGAAATTTGATTGAGGAGGTGTATGTGGAACAACCTAAGGGTTATGTCCACCCTGATTACCCGAATCATGTGTGTAGGCTAAAAAAAATCTTGTATAGACTAAAACATGAATGTTTCTGTATATCATCTCTGTATCTAATGGCTTGTCATAGATCTTCACATCATCCAAATCATCTTTGGTTGGTTGATCACCAGACCATCCCGTGACTCCAATCTTATCCATATCCATCTCCATAAATGGTGTAAGCTTTGGCAAATCATCAACACTGTCCAAAGGTATTTTAACATTATTGTCAATTGTCTTATTTTGTCGTTGTACTCTAGATTCTTTGCTACAACTTGCCATTTTCACCCCTTGATGAAAATACCCTGGTAAACATAAATTTTGCTATGTATAAACAGCAACAACCAAATCTTTTTGCTGAAATATGTCAGCAAAGAATACTTTTTTTTAAGAATCCTCAGCACCCAAATTCTTTTGAAGCATGAAATAAGCAATTTCGCAATTCATCGCCAGAGAATTGACCTGTAAGACATATGGCATCTCTTGATTTTCAGTTTTTAGCAACGCTCAAAGATCCTCAATAGTATCCGAGCACAATAGCCCATCATAATAAAGACCATCAATAACCTCCTCATCAGATTCAATAAAGGAGCTTGAATCCAAGAGCATGGAATACTCGCATTAGTATGTATTTACAATAGCTTGGTTTTCAAATGGGACATGCAGACCATAGTCTGTTTACAAAGAAGACAAAGAATGGTTGTATTTCCTTGGTGATTCATGTGGATGACTTGATCATCACTGGAGATAACGAGCATGGGATGCTAAAATAAAACAGCCTCTGTATACTTTGTGAGGCCCCTGTTACAGCCTTTGGATATCCACCATGTTTATGGTACCCACACTTGCCTTTTCTGTGACAGCCTCTGGTGTTTGCCATGTTTATGGGGTGCCCACACTTTGTAGGTGTTTCTCACTAAAAACCTCTACACATTTTGTACTTCTGGTTGTGATTGAGGGGTGTTGAGATATTTGCAATCACACCTACTTCAATCTCTTTAGATTGAGCAATAAGGGCTTAGGACAAGAATCCCATAAGAAGAGTAGGAGGATGTGCTGCCTAGACTTTCCTATAAAGCATTGTACTTGCTTGTCACTTTCATATATGATGAATGCAATATCATGATGCTTTCCCATTTCAGTTAGTGTCTTGTTCATTGTCAGCCTTATACACAAGATTGTGTTTATGACTTCAAGCTTCCATCATGGAACCTAATTCACTTGTGTAACAGGTCAAGTCTTTATCTATGTCATCATGACCTTAATCTTCATCTTCCATCCACCATAACATCTACCATGCTCTAGATCCCACATCTTTTAACATATTTAGACATTGTCCCTGCTTTGGCTTTACATAACAAGTAGTGGGAGGGGAAGCTAGCTTTTACAAAAGAGCTTAGATCAGTAAATTCTAGTGTAAATATCTCTATTTGTCTTTACATTAGTAAATTTTGATGTAAGTACATTTGTATTGTAAAGCTTGTGGTTGTACTTTTGGGAGAATTAAAAGTGATATTGTGGGTAGTTATACTCAATGGACCGGGGGAGGGGAGGCTTTGATGGAGGAGAGCCCAAATGGATTAGTTGTTGCCCATAATCCTAATGTGTAGTCCACCATGTTGCTTGCTCCTCCATGTGGGAAGCATTATAGATGACGAGGTAGAGTTATGATATTAAATCTACTAGCTGGAAAACCACAGTTACTTTTTGTTCCAGACCTCTCTCTCTTCCCTACCAAGCTTTTCCCTCAAGCTACTATGGTGGACTACCCCAAATTCCCTCTTCCTGCTGCAACCAACCCTTAGCCTCAACATTCAGCCACCCCACAAGCTTCCCAAGGTGATTCCCTGCCTGGCAAATGCCTTAATGACTAGATTCAACCCACGTGGGACAGCAGGCAACAACCCGCAAAATGTGGCGCATCTTGCGCTGAGCTGCCTGCCTCCCCCAGCCCTCCATTATCAGGCAGCACAGCTGTCGATGGCATTAGGATCAAAGAAGAGGGGAGGCAGGCCACATTCTTGCAGAGTCGGGTCCTACTTAAGTAATAATTTAATAATCCTAAGATAATTACATGTATTAATGAAAGCTAGATTAGGACAAGAGGAGAAGTCAGCAAGGAAGCGAGTCATGGAGTCATCCAAGCTTTCCGAGTTGAAGATGAGGGTGTGTTCAAAAGAGACAACATTAGAGTTATAAATAATGGGAAAATCATATTCTCCTACTGCCTTGCCACTCCTAGGCACTGATTCGACATACTTCTCTCCCCCCTTGGCACTCTTGACCCCGGGAATCAGCCTCCAAGGTGGACAGCAGTTGGCAAATTTGGGGCAGTATGGGCAGCCATGGATTCTTCAATTGAAGCCATCTCTGACCTTGAGAGCTCAACCCCTACAAGCCCTTCAGCCCATGAATGATTTCCCTTACTCGGATGAAGACATGGAGTTCAATGTGCATTGGAGCTTTGTGGGCAACCATGAAAGCTTCACTTGAAGCTTTCCCTCTCTAAAGCTCAAGCTCGCGGATAAGCACGGGAGCCATCCTCATCAGTACGATCATTCAAATGCTAAAGTCTTCTTCCATGGATGCCCCAACCAACTGGACTTGATCGATGGAGCAATCGGGCATCATGATGAGTTATGCTTTAACGGTCTTCCCAAACATTAAAGAGGTATGCCAATCTAATCTTAATCTCTCAATTCAGCCACTTATTACTGAGCTTAATCCCTTGTTTGAGATATTCAAGATTGCATAGGTGTAGTAGCTCAACCATAGTGTATGACTACCATCCCTCTGTGTGTGTGTGTGTGTGTGTGTGTGTGTGTGTGTGTGTGTGTTACAACAAGGGAGTGGCAATGCAAACCAACAAATTGAGCCAATAACATGCTTTCGAGAACCAAATAAATAAATGTTTGAAAATAATGTTTAATTAAACAGTTCTAAAGGCTATAAGAGTTATATAAGAGAGCCTACAATTAGGGAACAATGAACCTTAAATTTATAGCAACAACAAAGAAGAGGAGTTGATATATGAGGATATACTTCTATAACTATTGTAAGTCTCATAAATCGATGGTGAGCTTCACAATCTCTATTTTCTCTTTTTCCTTGCTTCTTGAAGGTTTCTTTGAAAGATTTGATCTCCTTAGCCATCTTCGTCTCAAAAATGTCTAACACGAGAGAGAGAGAGAGAGAGAGAGAGAGAGAGAGAGAGAGAGAGAGAGAGAGAGAGAGAGAGAGAGAGAGAGAGAGAGAGAGAGAGAGAGAGAGAGAGAGGTGAGTTGTATTAACATCCTTTTACACACCTCAAATTTGTATAAGACCAAGAGATACATATTAAGAATTTAATTATAAACCCACATTAAGCTACCATTGGCATAAGAAAAGCCCCACTTTAGGGTTCCATTAGCACAAAGAAAAACCAACTAGTAAAGCTATAAAAGTTATTAAATGCTTAGGACCTAAAAGTTACTCGGCACTTCAACTTTGTAAACTCCTCTATGATAGCTTTACCACCTTGATAGGCTTCCCATTTTCCCTCATTTTTATCTGTCTTTATCTTAACAATTTCACCTAGTTGTGCTTTCAGTTGTTCTATAGTAACTTGATTTGTGACCAATACTTTGATTCCCTTGGAACTGTTTGATTGCTTTAATACTTGACTTTATCTTGCATGCTTTCAAACTTCAAAGTAGCTTCATCATTTTTTGTACGTAGTGACCTTCCATGCTATCATTCAATTAAACCCTTTTTCTTCCAAATTTGACCTTAATTTGATCTCCAATATGTATGTCCTTTGAACATCCTTAGCAATATTCATCACATAGCTCCTCACACATTTCTTCATGCCATCTATTAATAAGGAAGTATTCTAAACATCCATTGACTAAAATATTCTTTTGCAATGCAACTTCGTTAATTACTAAAAGACTGGTGTTTGTTATATCTTGATTATCTACCTCCTAATTTTGATGTTCTTCTATACCTTGAAGAGAGAGAGAGAGAGAGAGAGAGAGAGAGAGAGAGAGAGAGAGAGTATAGCATTCATCAGCACAACCAACCAACCCCATTGTTAGGATGATTACTAGATGTAATATTTTGACAACTTGTCCTCTACCACATATGCTACTTTCATGTGCGATACACCTTTTTAACTCCATAACTTAAACACATGCAATGATAAACTTTTGATGACCTCTTGAGAATCTAGTTCTTCATTGTTTTCCAATACAATATGCTTCACAAACTTTGCCAATCCTTTTGCTTTACAAACCTCCTCATATGTTTCTATACTTTCCATATGGACCACTAGCAACAAATAGCATTTTCAGAGTTGCCAACATTACTAATTCCTAGATGGAATCGCTTGTATAATAAATTAGAAACTTTGAATCGTTACAACCAAGGATCTCTATACAAATTCTTCCCCCCATATATGAGCAAGTTTTTAAAAGGTTCTTTGTAGCTTTCATACTTTAAAGGTTTCCATTACAAATAAGCACTAATGAAGAAGGGAGACATATGTACACCCATATAATTAGTAGAATTACTTGAGATGTGCCCATTCAAGGAGAGTATGTATAAGATACAATTCTTAAATCCACTCCATCTCAAAAATTCCAACTCATTTGTGTGCACAAAGTATCAATAAGATACCTAAAAGCATTTGATATGATGATGAATTTTCAAATGTGTTGTTCATGCAATGCTAGTATATTATAGCTAATTAAAGGTAAGAAAAATGTAAAACAAACTATGTCCACATCTCAAACTAAAACGAGTTGTTTTCTACATAGCTTAACCTAAAGACAAAAATCTCAACAAACTACAAACATATTCGTATTTCAACCAACTAAATGTGCATTAATCATTTGCCAAATGCAAAGTTCTCATGTTATACAACTAAGAAATGCATGAAGTTGTTAACTTCCTTATATATCATTCAACCAAAATGCCTTCCATGAACCTTGCAATCCACTTTCAATTAACATGCCCAACTAAGGTCCATAATTAGACACTAGTGTTTCTTGTACACAAGAAATGATACACTACTTCATGCTAATAAGTGAAGCTTCCATGAAGCAACATGCCTTCCTTACATATTCAATGTGGATTCTTGGGATTCTCCCTCTTTTTCTCTCTCCAAATCACATGAAGCTACCTAAAGCAGCATGCTTTTCCTACATATTGCAATATGCTCTCTCTCTCTCTCTCTCTCTCTCTCTCTCTCTCTCTCTCTCTCTCTCTCTCACCTAATGTTCTCTCTCATTTTTCCTATTTACTGCTAACTTTGGAAAGAAGATGCCTAGCTTGACAAACTATGTACTCATAGAATGCAAGAAGCTCCCCTATAGTAGCACCAAATACCATGTGGTATCTCATTGATTACACTACTCATCTACTATTGCACCTCTAATTTGATACCTATTGTGCCAAAGGAAATGTATACGCACACATGCGCTTGCACATGCTTGCGCATGCACACAAATTTATCACCATACATGTGGTTAGAGAGAATTCACAAAAGCACAAGATCCTCTCACTTTTCTTCACCCTTATACTTCACATGAATATTTTCAAGGCTAATATTGGGTCTTTGCTATAGCTTGTGGTCCGCTTTGTGACTCCTACAACACGTGGCATTTGTCGTCTTGCACCTGTGCACACTACCTTTGGCCAGTTTATGCTTCCTAATTAGCCATTGTCATGTCCTACTCACACACACATTGCTATCTACTCTCCTACTGTCCGCATCCAAAATACCATGTGGTATCTCATTGATTATGCACTTGTTGATTATGCATCTACTATTGCACCTCTAATTTGACACCTAGTGTGCCAATGGAAATGTGTGTATGTTGGGGTTGGTGGTTGTTGGTTGGTGCTGACGTTGAAATTCAAATCAGGTTTGGGAGGTCTTCTGGAAGTTCAGTACCTTCCAAAGCGAGAACTAAAATGATATATCATTTTATAGAAGATAGAAGATAGATGGATAGACGCACAATTTGCCGTGCAGACTAGATTGTGCACATTCAGCAGATTCTTTACCTTCCCTCTAGCCCCATGGACGAAATATGCTTTGCTAAACCAAAAACAGGGCATTTAACTCAAGAATTATATACCTGTTCCCATGCTCAATACAAAATCCTTGTTTTTAACATTGAAATCATAGCCACAAGGATTGGTGTTTCAAGTTTATGAAAGAATACTGTCCAATTCCACTTCCTATTTTTTCTCTTTGTGCAGGCCATTATAATAAAGAATACTATTGATGACCATATCCTGAACTTGATGGTACAAGCTTTGATGGTTATATGACAGGAGAGAAAAATGGGTCTGCAGATGTCCAACATGGTTGCCCACATTTACAAGACATTGATCGATCAGACATACTATGTACACTCCATGAATGGTAAATGTTAGGTGCCGCAGGTCTTTAAGTCCATAAATTTGGCCTTTGAGCCTGAAGGCATGCCCATGTACAAAAGTAAATCACATATGGTAAGAGGCTTTGCTTGCAACTAACCACAAGTAAAAGCCCTTCTTTTAACTGCTTAAAGTGCTGTAAATCCATAAAAAGATGCTTTTCTCAAGGCTATTGTCTATTTTCCTGGAAGAATACATAAAAATCAACCTCTTATACAGGCAGCCATGAGCTGATTCCTATAATATCCAAGGAATTGTGTGGAAGCTATACATGTATCATTCTCAATTTCAGTACAGATTGCCACCAAAACTGAAAATTGTCATTCCCACTCTAAACAGGGCTCTATTGGTTTCGCCAAATTAGGCCTCCAGGAATGGCTGCCAATTAAAAGGGGGCTTTGTCACACAAGCACCCACAAGTCTGAATAAGCATGTATGGCACTCAGGCATGAGCCCACTGGACACTACTCTCTCAGGTCACTATAGTCTACTCTTCCACATTATCTTCAAGGAATTACTCAATGTGATTGCCTCAGGTCGCGCTAGTCTTGCTCTTCAACATTATCCTCAAGAAATTACTTGATGTGACTACTTGGTGAGCACCAAACAAACCTTTTTCCCCAAAATAGAGAACTTTGAGCTCTTGCTCAACTGCAGCAGAAAGAAAACACCTTAGAAACACAGAATGAAAACTGCTTGAATCAAGACCTATTTAAAAAGAAATCTATTGTTCTTTATGCCTTTGCAACACATCCACCCAACTCATAGAACCATACCTTTTCCCTGAGCAGTAAAAGAGCTTGCTCGCTTTCATAAGCATCACTACTTGGAAAAAGATCACAGACTCCTGTGATCTGCTTATACAAACGTTTGATGCTCATAGTCTGATCTGGAACCTGAAATTAAGACACAAATCAATATAATCCTGGCCCACTTTTGACCAAAATTTTAGGACATCATGAGAGGGCTTAAACTAGTAGTATAGTAGATAAGAAGCCATAGTGCCTACAGCAATCACCTGACCACAGTAGCACAGAAAACTCATCTGGCCAAGATGCACATCTAGGGTTACTACTAGAACATGCAAGACCTAGAAACAAGGAAAAACATCTGTCGAATGCAAAAATGATCTCTCATGAAGCTTGTGGCCAGCCTCAAAAATAATCTAGTCACAGGTGCATGATCTTGTGTCAAGATATAAGTTATTGCACAGCACCTGCTTTATTTTTCCTCCAGCATCTGTGCAAAATTTTAGACTGGAGCTCTATCTTGTCTGCACAAAAGGCCTCCAAAATCAAGTAGCAACAACACAGCCAGCACATCCATTCTCTCCCTATCCCTAGTCATTCAGGAGTTAAAACCCTGTCCTGACTATCCAAACTCTCCCTAATAGCAGATACCCCATGCCTGACCAAATCTGGACACCAAAGACAGACTATTATTGAGCTATTTCACCAAAAGATCCCCAGCATTTGGAGACATTCAAACAAAATTTGGAACAACTTGCCCATATTCGGGATACCTCCAAATCCCTTCAATATCATGCTTTTCCCTGAATTCCCTAAAAGACTGAACCAACGCTCAACAAAGAGTAGCTCGAGACATAACCAACTGACCACTACCATGGCAGCACACAACATGCCAATGGTCTCTTGTTTTAATCTGATACAAGTGGTACTGCAAGAAGTGATAACTAGCTAACCGAAAAAACTCATGGGCTTGACAATACAATCTGAAACATCAACCATCTATCATAAAGTCGAGAATATGATGGCCAAATTTATCTTAACAATATGTAAAGAGATGACACTATCTTAGTAGAAAGAAAGCAAACCTCAAAAAGTAGTGATTTACAAAGCTTTTTCCACTTCTGCTGCATTCCTTCTCCTTCAGACCTTAGCTTTTTGAGCTTCACATTTCCGTCTACCTGCAGATCAGAACTTGGAGGTGTCTTTCGCTTGTGCTCTTTGTCTGAGCATGATAAATTGTTTATCTTTCCATCTTCTTGAACAGCCATGGGCCCTTGGTTTTCTCCACTATCATCATCACTTGCATCAAGTGTCAGCTTTTGACCTTTCCAATGCACCCCTCCAATCTTTTTGGGACGATCTGCAATACCAAGGCCTTGGCGTCCTTTTGTGGACTTATCCTGGAAAGAAATAGTTCTGGATTACTATAGTAAGCACTGAAACAACAGTTATGGTGTTTATATTGGCAAAACAAGCATAGAGTCTCAAACAACACCAAAATAGCCACAAACGAGAAACAATAAGCAAAAAAAGATTCCTGAGTGGGGCATCCAACATATTGCCTCCCCCACCATTTGGGAAGAGCAAGGTTTTTCAGGTATCAAGAAGCAAAAGAGGGGTTTGCATTTAGTGTGGATTTCTCAAAGGTGCAGAAGGATTATCATACTGCCATATGAAGGGCAAGGACTAAGAAAGCTCTTTAACTGTAAGGAACGTCAGCATAAACATTGTTGAGAGCATCTGTCCAGCTATATTTTGTTTTGGCTGCAGTAATTCCTTTTACTGCCACCCTGAACTTTTAGATAAAAGAATCTGAACTTTATAGAGCTGTTTAGCTAGAAGAAACTAAACATTAGATGCATGCAAAGGCTTCCTTTTGAAAATGTTCTGGGGACTCTAGAGGGAAAGGAATCTCTTGAACTCATATAATCCTAAATGGACTAGGAACTTCGTAATGTTCCTAGTCCATCTATAGAGCTGTTTAGCTAGAAGAATTTAAACACCAGATGCATGCATGTTAAGGCTTCCTTTTGAAAATGTTCTGGGGACGGAAGGGAATCTCTTGAACTCATTCAATCCTAGATGGACTAGCAACATCTTAATAAGAGAAGCCAGAGATGGTTCTACTGCTCAAAAGAGCGCCAGATGATTAAGTATATTCAGATCGCAAATTTAGTTATAATGAGCTTTCACTACCCTTAATAGAGATTTGGAAACTCTTAATTGAATGGGCTCTTGAACTGTTGAAATAGAAAGTAGTGCAACTATACTTGAGAGAGGAGGAGGCTAGAGAGAGAGAGAGAGAGAGAGAGAGAGAGAGAGAGAGAGAGAGAGAGAGGCTTGGGGGAGAGAAATAAGAAAGAAAGAAGGAAAAAAAAAGAAAGGAGAAAGACAAAAAGAAAGTTGTAGGCTTGAAGGAGAGTGGCCAAAAAGTGCCTATTTTTTTGTACTAAATCATACGGATACGTATTGTACCGTATGGTATGGATCCATTCATATTATGTACAAAGACAATCCTGCAGGTGAATTTTGTTTCCAGACTGCAGTATATTCAGATCACAAATTTAGTTATAATAAGCTTTCCTTACTCTTAATAGAGATTGGAAACTCTTAACTGAATAGGCTCTTGAACTGTTGAAATAGAAAGGATGTGCAAAGCTCTCCTATTGAAGAACTTATGCTGAAGGACACCTTTAAATATATTTGGCAGGCATTTTCTTGTATACAAGTTGTCCTACTGTTTGATGACTTGCGCTTAAGCACACGTCTAAATAGATTTAGTAATTATGTTCTTGAACAAAAGTTGTCACAGGTGAATTTTGTTTGCCATGTACATTGTATTGACCTTCGTATTACATAAGAATGCCCTAAATATGCATCTAAAGTCAATCTAGACTAGATTCGAAGCTCTGATAACATTCCATTTAGATTCTAAAGAAATCTGACCCTAGGGCGAGTAATCAGGGATCTTTTACCTTTGGCTCAATTACGTGTGTCTGACAAGCACTACTGTTTTGTGAAATCCATGTTAAGAAGATCCAAGAGATCAAGCATGTTATTTAAGTTTCACTCAGAAAACCTGCCATCCTAGTTACATGCAAATCTATAATGTTCAGTGTGGATGTGAGCCCCTTGCTTCTAAATTACCTGAAGGTCAAAGCTATAGTTGAAAGCCTTAGCCTAAAAAGTAGGGGCCCAAACCTTGAACTTGCATGAAATTATTCAACATTTATTGTGGGTTTCTCAAAGGTGCAGAAGGATTGTCATACTGCCATATGAAGGGCAAGGACTAAGAAAGCTCAACCTGTAAGGAACACCTACATAAACATTGTTGAGGGCATCTGTCCAGCTGCATTTTGTTTTAGCTGCAGTGATTCCTTCTATAGCAAGCCTGAACTTTTGGCTAGAAGAATGTGAACTTTGTAGAGCTGTTTAGCTAGAAGAACCCAAACACTAGATGCATGTAAAGGCTGCTTTTGGAGAATGCTTCCTCTGGAATAGCCAAGACGGTGCAGTAATCTCAGCGCTTTGGTTCACTCTATCAGCATGATTGATTGTTCATCGTTCTCGCTCTTCTCAATTTTCTTGTCTCAGTGTCTTCTGTACACTATGTTTCTCCCCACAAACCCTATTGCCTCTCTTATATTGGTATAAGTGCATACCTTCCAGTCACTTTTCCTGACACACAGCTCTCGTACTTAAGGACTTATGCTACAGGAAACCTTGAAACAAATTTGGTAGGCATTTTCTTGAATACTAGTTGTCCTACTATTGAAGGACTCGTGCTTAAGCACACATCTAAATACATTTAGTAATTATTTTCTTCAATAAAAATTGCTGCAGGTAGAGTTACATTGGATACCTAGACCTAGAAGCAAGGAAAGTTAAGGCAGGAATTAGAATCTCTTTGAATTTCAGTTGCAGAGTGCATAGTATTGGCCTTCATAGTAAATAAGAATGCTCTAAATGTGCATCTAAAAGTCACCTCCAGATTAGATTCAAAGCCTTGATAACTTTCTACTTAGATTCTAAAGAAATCTTACTATAGAGAAAGCAGTAATCAGACATCTTTTAGCTTTGACTCAATTATGTATCCAACAAGCACTACTTTTGTGAAATCCAGGTTAAGCAGATGCAAGAGATCAAGATACGAAGCTTATGTTATTTAAGTTTCACCCTATTTTAGCATAATGACCCACCAAGATTGCCACACATCATCATGTATGCTGGTACTTTCATCCCAATGAGCTGTAGGGTTGCAAGTATGAGAAGCAGTATGCTATGTTCTCAGTTTTCTTTCTTGTATTATCATTCTTGAAGAAGGCAGCTGCTCAACACTTACCTTACTGTAACTGCAATCTAGTGCTAGGATGACACTGCTTGTAAAGGTAAGAACATTCATAGGTTTCATACCATGGATTCAGCCAACCATGACTGAGATGGGGCATTGCTGGGAAAAACCTCACATACTAGTAATATGTAAATCTATAATGTTCACTGCGGAGCCAGCCCCTTGCTCCTAGATTAACTAAAGGTCAAAGCCATAGCTGAGAACCTTAGCCTATAAAATAAGGCCCAAACCTTGAACGCACATCAAATTCATCACGTAAATCTATGGGTACTTTGGTCTCTCTCAAATCTTCTCTCCTATTCCCTAAACCTCTCCTACATGAGCACTTCCATACCACAGATTAGCTGTTGATTGCTTTCTCTGTCTCTTCCTTTTCCTCCTCAGTTCCATCGATCTCATGCAGGCTGAGCCAGGGCCCCAACTCAACAACACAGAGTTGATTTCTGTGACAGATTCTGATCTGCTCAAGGCTTTCCAGTAGTAGCATCTTGTTGGCTCTCTTTCCTGTAACACCTGACTAGACATTTCTTTCTTCAGTGAAGACATACAGAGACACAGAGAGAGCCCAGAGGCACACATGTACAAACACAAAGGGATTCATGCACTAACAAACGCAGGTAACAGACAAACGAATGTCACAAAACAAGAAGATACAGATTAGCAGCCGTGTAATTGTGTTTTCGCTTATGTCCAATGAAAAGGAATTTCCCGCAACTCAAGGGATCTTTTTTTTATAATTGGGCTATGAAACTTGGTTTTCACTCCAAACAAAAAACAGTGTGACTGGACCTAAGAGGTTGAAACTTAACATATATCCCACCATGTCTCACTACAGAGACGAGCTTAACCAAGTGGCACAAACAGACACAAATCTGGGGCATGTCTCATCACAGAAAAAAGCTTAACCAAGTGGCACAGCTGGAGCACAAGAAAGAATTCATGTATACTTGCATGAAAGAACCCATGTAAATTGCATGTGCCTTGCAAGACTTGGGTCAAAAACATGAATTGTGATCCAAATCAGTGAAAATATGATTTCCACTGTATATCTACTATGAAATGACTTACAGCTAGTGGAGAGCATGTCCAAAAATACCTTGAAAAAGCATCAAAACATCTAATACAAACCTTTCTGCCTGTTTGAAACTATGTTAGCCTGATTGTCAGGGTCTTAAACAATCTCTGGTGTCTAGTGGCTTACCTGAACAAGTTTGTAGAGATTCTCTTGATCTTGTTCACAGAAAGGGCTCCTGCAATTTGAAGGTTCATCCTTGACCTCACTTGCCTGACTTTTTCTCAACACTGCCTTTCTACACTTGGCATCCCGTGGTGCAAGATCTCCCAAAAGTCCCCCATGAACAAATCCATGCTTACTGCCCCACCAATCACCAACTAAATCCTCAGAAGGAACTTTTTCTGCAGAAGCAGACTCATCCATGCTGGCTGCTACAAGATGTCACCCATACAAGACTTTTAAGCTCAATGTAAGATACAATGTAGAAAATTAAAGCCTGACAAGAAGGATAAAAATATGAAGTAATGGTGCAAAGGTGTAACTCCATAAGCATGAACAAACATCAACTAAGAAAGTAGCAACTATTATTTTGGCTAATTGCCAATTAGCAGTTTAAGATGTGAAACCAAATGGTTTGCCCTTCTATAACTCTCATGTTACTACATAAATGTACACGTCCTGTTGCCTCAGATCCAAGTGTATGGCTATGTTCTTGCTTTCAAATGGTGGTTGTCAACTCCATGGCAACGCCTTAAGCTACTCCACTTTTGTGTGTTAAAATATACTCAGAATGGAATTTGTCAAACTATGGACAAGCTTGGACACTATTCCTTGCTAGTCAATATGAAATATACATTAGAAAGAGACCAAGTGGAGAGAAGTATCCATGTTCCATTGTTCGTTCATGCAAGCCTTGTTTCTAGAAAAGTTCGGCATCCTCCATGTTCACCAGCAAGTACAATGACAACATGCTTTGGAGGTAGATGATGCTCTTTCTTCTGTATGGCCATGGACTGAGATGCACTCAGCCCAAGTGCTGTTAAAGACTACTGCAAACCATACAACCTCCACATGGGCTAAAATGTGTTCCTGCATTTTACTCCCACAAACCACAAGCTTCAACATGCAAAGGAGCGCAAATCCTTCAGGTCAAGAACAATGGAACATGGATCTTTCTTCTCCACTTGATTCTATTTTTGCTAATGTATATTTCATATTGACTAGCAAGGAATAGTGTCCAAGCTTGTCCATAGTTTGACAAATTCCATTCTCGTATATTTTAACACACAAAAGTCGAGTAGCTTAAGGCATGCCATGGAGTTGACAACCACCATTTGAAAGCGAGAGCATAGGCATACACTTGGATCTAGAGGCAACAGGATGTGTACATTTATGT
Organism: Lygodium microphyllum; assembly: GCF_053477565.2. NCBI lineage: Eukaryota > Viridiplantae > Streptophyta > Polypodiopsida > Schizaeales > Lygodiaceae > Lygodium > Lygodium microphyllum. The sequence continues at coordinate 38,696,407 of NC_141163.1, read as the reverse complement.
AGTAGCATCAAGAGCTATAGAAGGGCAACTGTTACTTGTGCAAGCAGGAACTCACCATTGTCACTAGGACCTCTCAAAGGAGGCCAAAGACAGGTTCAAAAGCAGCCAGTGAAAGGGGAGTGGTGTTGACAATGGCTCTGTAAGGGAGCAAGCACTTCTTGTGCAAGCAAGAAAGTCACTATCGTCACTAGAACCCTCAAAGGAAAGAGTTCAAGGCCGTAGCCAATCAAAAGGGGCTGACAATGATTCACTATCAACTTCGACTAGCTGAAAAGACAATGACAAAGAAAAGTCAAAATCCTTGATTCTGAATCAATAATCGGACCTCATTGTGGGATTGGATTGAGCCCTAAGGTTGCCTCAATTTGAGATGAGCAAGCCTAGCAACATCTGGCGCTTCAACCCAGCAGATTGACTTCCATGCAAAAGCACTACACATGAGAATTCAACCCAGCAGATTGCCTTCCATGCAGAAGCACCCCCAAGAGGTTGGGAACAGTCAAGTGTTGTTAGCATGGGAGTGGAAATTACACACATGAGAATTCTCTTCCCGTAGGTTTCAGCACTAACCAAGGCTTTCTTTGGTGGTAATAGCATGGATCATCAATATTATTGTGTCTATTCTGACCTTCAGGTGACCTTTCTGTTAGAGATTAATTCACCCCCTGGATAGGCATTCGCAGTTTACTATTGTACACTTGGTACTCTCGGCACAGTTACACATTTCCTATCTTCGGGTCAGTCACTTCTATGCAGTCTCCACGTTATTCCCAACATTTCAAGGTCGTTGGGCAGGCCAGACATGCCACATAAGATGTCACGTGGCAGTTGGTTTTTTCCTGCAGCATTATTACAATTATTCTATTCAGCAACTGCATTTATGCAGCAGTCAGCCAGTTTATATTATGATTATTTTAACTGGCTGACCTGATCAGATTTTCCTTACTTTTTTGGTCTATTATAGGCTGGACTGTCCCAGTAATTTCTAACTTGGCTTTCAGGTGGAGAGAGAGATCGGCTCATGGAGATACATTCAACACCCCGTGTACACATCTTCCCTCTTCATTTCAGCGCTCATCTACTGCAGATTTCTGCATTCTACTCTCTTTTCTCTCTCCCTCTTCTCTTGTGTTCATTTTCTTTCAATCCGGTCGTGCAATTCCACATTGGCTGCACTCTGACATGGTATCAGAGCAAGATTGAAGAGCTCATTTCGGCATGACAAAAGTTTGTCATTCGAGGGTGAGCAGGAGGGCTGCACATCGAAACAAGGCTCAGCCGAACAAGTGAAGCAGGAGAAAGGAGCAAAGTTACTGTTTTTTGCAGGTTTTTGCTGTTTGTGAAGGAGAAAACGCTGCATTTCAGCTTTTAGTAGCAAATTTTCAGTTTTCATCACCTCAAATGGTTGAAACATGTTCAAGACAAGCAGAGAAAGCCTTAGCAAGCTATGTTTTCAAAGTCATAGGGGCTTGCCCTTGTTTTTGTGCAAGTTATTTAGGTGATAATTTCTTCCAAGTTCAACATGGAGTTTCAAGCTAATATGGACCGTGTGGTGGTCCCTGTGTTACCGGCTCTTCCTTCTGATTAGAAGCTCGATGGGGTGAATTACTGTATTTGATGGGTAATGACGCTTGCCATCTTGGAGTCCTATCATTTGGTGGAGCTTGTGATCAAGGCTATAGACCGTCCTATAGCTCCTAATGCCTCCGAGCATTCTGTTGATGACAAAGCTAAGTTGGTCAAGGAACAGGCATATTGGGACAACCTATTAAGCTAAAACATTCTTTACAATTGATTAACATTTTAAATAGCCCAAAACACGCTTAATTAATGAAGAACGCAAATTTGATGCGTGGTTCTCAGTGGTCCCCCAAAACCCTAATTTTTTGGGCCACCCTTCAACATCTATAAATAGATGGGCTGCCCACCATTCAACCTCATCCTTTCGTGCAAGTTTCTCACTCTATTGTGCAGATTTCGGCCATCAACCACTTACCATCTAACTACTATCCAACCCTCTCACTGACCACAGCTCATCACTATCCAACCCTCGATGGCCTGTTTTCAGCCATTGCCGTTGTATGGAGGTCTCCATCTGCTGCATCATCATAGCACATGATCAGCCTACCTTTTCAGCATCTGGTACCGAGCGACAGACGACTGCCATCTCTCCCACCAAGCGACTCCTACACGACTTGCGTTTTTATTGTCCAATAGGCCATCTACATCAGCAAACAACTCTTCCGTTGTCGTCTCAATTCCTTAACACTCTCGTTATCAATGTTTCGTGTTTCCCATGTAACACTCTGACTGGTGGTCATAGTAGGCACCCATAGGTACCCATAACCTATTGTGCATCCACCTATCCATAGCTCACCTTGTGTGCATTTGACAATAGCATGCATCCACTTTAGACCATTGCCTACCCACAAACACACTAGAACATGACACAATGCATCACCACCGTACACCATGCATCCATCTCCACGTGTAGTGCATTCACCAACCCTCCAGTGCAACAACCACCAGATAACCTAGGTAACCTTTGCATTGATAAAACACCATTCATTTATTCATGCACATCAAGCATCCATCAAGCACACCTACTATATCAACATGCCTATAGACCTCCACGCAAGTACTAGGATAGCCCTTAATCACCTAAGTGTACATACACTTCCTAACACTCACATACACCCAAGCTACAAATCTCGAAGCGCAAGAAAACCTTAGCTATCACATGTGCGGTTGTGTGCACCAATGTGCATCTACACATACTTATGATTCTTATGTGGACTTGTGAACTCTGTTGTGTGTAACCCACACCCACTCTATGCCGGCCGCACTACATTTAGAATTTATTACCTTACACTCAAGGCATTATTAGTAGTAACTCATGAGTACACTCACTTATACATAACGTTGTGTATTCATCCTCCAAACTTAAGGTCTAGCACACATAAACATAATTAAGAGCAGTACCCTTGGCACATTGTGTGTTGACAAACACCAACGTACACTCAAAAAGCATAGGTAAACATGAGTGACCACTTATGCATGAGCAATAATGCACATGCACTCATAAAGCTTGCGAGCATCTATGCATGTGTGAGTGTATCTATGTGCGTTAGTGTGCACTCAAGTGTATCTTCGAATATGTGTGACACACCCACTACAATTTAAGGTACATTGCATCTTTAGGAAGCTTTCCTTTTGCATTGCACTTAGAGTTGCATATCAGACACACACATATCACAACACGAAAACTTGGTGCATCAACATACGCACTCACATTTTGCACACAAAAATTTTGGTGTGATTCGTAGTATGAGATGTTGTTCTAGTCCATTTTGAGACAACCCAAAACCATAAACAATAGAAAGTTGAAAAAAAGACCAAGAAACGAAACCGAAAAGAGCAACCAAAACCAAACTCACACACAAAAGGGGACCCACACAACTTTGGAAACAACCAACTCAAATTGGGAATCATTATATCTTTTTTACCAAAGCTAAAACCATAGATCTAGGATTAGATTTCCATGCCCTTATGTAGTGGTTATGAGCTTCATACTCCAACAATCCGTCTCCTGTGGACGTCACTCTCCAACACTGCATTGCTCCACCCTTAGGCATTTTATACACTCTTACATTCATTTACAACGTTCATTCACTTCAAAGTTTCTTCTCTCTTTGTTTGTCTCTATATTTGAGTTTTGAGTTTTTGTGTTTTGTGTTTAGGATTTGAGTTTTGCTTGTCTCTGTCTTAGTCTTTGTGTTTCAGTCTTCTCCGTGCATGCTATGCTTCCTCGGTGCAAACCCTACTATATCTTCACAAAACAAAATGCCCACATCCACTTCTTCCTATTTCTCTCTTGTACTCCAACCATGATAGCTCGCATTGAGCATTTTGCTATTGCTCAGGAGATGGCTGAAATTAGACTAGTTGTACAATCGGATGACTCTAATGAAACAAATATCTCTAGAGATACAAATGTGGACGTTGAACACATACAAATTTGCTTCCATGTAGAAGAATGTCAATAAGCTTCGGCAATTTGAAATGCAAGCCCAAAACACAAGAAAGGTGATTACCTCAAAGGACATGGCGATAACTCTTTCGCACTTACCACCCTGATTTAGTACATTCTAATCCGCCTTGATTGCTTCACAATGAACAAATACCCTTAAGTGGAAGGAGTTGGTTCCGATAGTCATGAACCAAGAGAAACAACTCAAAGGTCAAAACGCTCCCAAGTTGTAGGCATTGACAAGACAATCTTCCCAACAAAAGGAAAAGAACAACAGCAAGAAAAGGACGAGAAGACCATGCAAGATAAAGCCAAGGAGTCTAGTTGTCACATTTGTGGCAAGACAGATCATTAGAAGGCTGCCCCAACAAGGCCAAGAAGGATACCAAGAAGGAGAAAACTACGAAGGACTCAAGAGCACTAGTTGCTCCTTCATTGCTTGCTTTTCTCCATTTGGAGGTGATTAAGGATGTTCCTCCGACAGCCTCTGAAGTAGCCATGTTGGCCCCCCAACCTTGTGAGTGGATGGTGAATAGTGGTGCTTCTCGCCATATGACTCCCTCTATAGATGGTATTGCATGTATGTGTCTGATGCATGGGAAAATTCTCATAGATGACAGCTCTTTGGTCCCTATTAAAGGAAAAGGTCATATGCAGCTCATTTCAAATGGAAAAGGTAGTGCCCACGCATCAAAAATTCTCTATGTGCCAAGTTTGGAATATCATCTTTTTTCAATGAGCAAGATTTGTGCTCTTGGTCTCATGGTCAAGTCTAATAAAGACTCTTTTGGAGTTCTTGATGGAGATTCTTGATGAGTTCTTCGTGTAGGTCGTGAAGAGAATGCAATCTACAAGATGCGGACTTCATGAACCTTCACTTTTCTTCTTTTCTCAATCATAGCATTAGACGAAGGCTATGGAGCAAGAGTTTGATGTGATTGAGTGGAATGACCCTTCGAATCTAGTGCCTCAGTCCGTTCACTAGAAGGTGATATATTCATTCAAGTGGGTCTTTAAGACCAAGTACCATAGTGATGACACTCTGAATAAGCACAAGGCATGGCTTGTTGCAAAAAGATCCGTGCATCGGTCAAGAGTGGATTTCCATGATATCTTTGCACCTACAACTCAAACGACTACCATTAAGGATGTTCTCGCATTAGCCAACCATAAGAGATGGCCGGTTTATCAGCTTGATATGAAGTCAGCATTCCTTAATGAAGATTTGAACGAGATCTATGTTAAGCAACCTCCTAGCTTTTCCTCATCCAATAGCAAAGTATGCATGTTGAAGAAGGCCCTTTGCAGCCTCAAACAAGCTCCGCGTGCTTGAAACGAGAAGATAGACTTGTTCCTTCCAAGGAAGATAGGGTAGTCAACAATCCTTTGTCGATCCCCAATTGTAGGTCCATACCTCAATTGGAAGACACGTGTTGTTCATGCTTTGTATAGATTATCTCATTTTGATATGTGACAATGCTCAAAACGTCTAGCAAACAAACAGACACTATACGAGATGTTCAAGATGATGGATATGGGCCTTATTCAATACTTTCTAGGTCATGAAATTTGGCGGACTCTAAGGGGGATTCTCATCTCCCGAGAGTGGTATATGCAAGAGCTTTTAATTAGGTTGAGATGGAAGGATGTAAGGACTCTTTCTACTCCTGTGGATCCAAACTCAAAGGCTACAAACTATTCACATTCACCAACGGTGGATACAACCGGCTACACACAGTTGATTAGATCGTTTATAAGGCTTCTTAATGCTCATATTGATTTGTATTTTCTTGTATGTTTGCTTCAAGAGTGAACCCAAATTGATTCACTAGCAGGCTGTTATTCGAATTTTGTAGTTCCTAAGGCGGACCCCCGTGTCAAGATATGCTAGGGCTTGCACTAAGAAAACACAGGATGTATAATTACGACTAAAACACAATAACACAATAAACGCAAAAACTCAAAATGCAAAAATACAAATACAAACAAAGACCAAAAAAACTCTAAAGAATGCAACAAAGCAACCTCCAAAGATGTCTAATAGCAACAAATCCTATAGTAGATGGCGCATCTATGATAGATGAAGCAATAAAACATAGCAACAAATGCCGCAATAAAACACAACAATAAAGCGCCACAATAGAACACAACAATAACACGATAAGAAGTAGCACATGTTGCGAAGGAGAGGCTAGAAACAAGTGCCAAATGGATATAAGAAAGCTTGGGGCAGCTTCAACTGAGATGTCCTCCGCGAACGGGGTGTGGACAGCGAAGTTCTAGCACCTGAAACCTACAAGAACAAGATTAAGGCTCAATGGAGAGCAGCCTACCTTTTTATAGAAAGTTTCAAGACCTCATACCATGCACCATATTAAAACTCTTTCCCATTGTGCATTACTTTAAGGATTTAATTAATTGAGTATTTTTTGGGTTGTTTAAGTGGCTAATTTAGGATGTAATGCTTACGTTAGCTCAACACCTCCTCTCAAGTCCAAAAGCTGAGCTAGAAAGAAAGCCCAACCCAAAATTTAAAGTGTTTTTGGTTTATATGAGTTTTTATCCTAAGGCGTCTCACCCCAAATCAACTATGGCATCAAACAAAAAGTGCATGGCGGCTGCCCAATGACCTACCAAGACTACAGAGACAAAAGTTATCTTACCAAGGAAGCCCAAGTGGTCACCTTGAAGAGGCTATAACATCGGACAAAGGGCACACATCAACTACCCAATGGCCTACCAAGTCCTGCAAAGGAGGATGGAACCACAATGAACTTTTTTTAAAAATGTATGTGATAATGATTGTTTCAAAAAGGGAGGTGGCGGTCGATTAAGTAACAAACAAGATACAAGTAGCCAATCCCAAAGTCTTTTACAAAATAAATAAGCTATCCCTACCACTACTAGATGTCAATGACAAAGGAATAGGCTAATAGAATGTGTAACAAATATGGGGGGTATACGGAGAGCATAGTATCCCAAAATGGCATTTCGGGGCTGCCGAAACGGATTGGCCATTTCGGGCTGAAACGGAAATGACAAACCGGCATTTCGACTTCCTACGGTCCGTTTTGGGGCACTACAATTTCCCCCCCTCCTCCTCTTCTTCCTCTTCTTCTTCTTCTTTGCGTCGGATCCATATTGGAGACATATCACTCCAATCAAGGGATACAAGAGCTCCGACGGATCAAAGAAGTGGCGGTGCAACTATTGTGGATTGGAGAAATCATTGAGCATAACGTGCGTGAAAAACCACTAGGCACGCATTCCCAACAAAGACATCAGGACCCAGGCTTTGTTGTCCAGACTATAGTTGCCAATTATTCATTGATGTTAATATTTATTACTCAGTAGTTACTAGAGTCTAGAGACTAGTATATGGTGATCAGTGCCCACTGGACTTTGGAGTTTTGAGAGATTATTCACATGACATAGTTACATGTATTGTTGTATCTTGATTTCACTTATTATCCATATTGATTCTTGTTTCATTATTATTAATGTCAGTCTTCACTACCCTTTAGATCATAGATGATTCACGAGTCATAAATTATAATTCATTTTGTTACCTTAAGTTTTGAAAATTGACTCTTAATTGTGTTAAGTTGTCTTAAGTTTCAACCATTGAGTTTTGACTCTTCAATCTTCACTCATGAGTCATGACATGTGTAATGAATCATGATTTCAATCATATGACATGAAGACTCAAAGTTCTATATGAAATTTGGGTACATGTTGTTGTAGGCATTGATATATTTACATACCCACATAATACTATATTTATTTCAGTGTACAATCTGAAACGCCATTTTCCCGTTTTCAAAATTTGACCGAAACTCTGGTTTTTTCCGTTTCCGTTTCCGTTTCCCCCGTTTCCGAAACTCTCCCGTACTATGGTGAAGAAGGAAAAAAAAAAGATATGTGGAAAGCAAAATAGCAAGGCTAAGCAAGCAAGGAGGACTGTTATGTGCAATGCTACAAATATGATGGAGCAGAAAATGGCTTATACTCCATGTCATTTCCACATAAGGGTGATCAGTTCTTTATGGAACTTCCATCCTTCCTACAAATCATTAGACCGGTGCACCGAATCTAAAGGAAAAAACTCAAATTTACCCTCAATTTGCTATTGAGCTCGATACATAAGAATGAAGTCGTATTTGGCTCATGAAATCTCATATGGTCTATGGAGTCCATGGTAGCCAGAAGTCTCTCCAACCATGTCGAATGGAGGAGTAAACTGTGAATCTGACTCTATCACATGTCTCGATGTGCTAGGCTCAAGAACATCATGATGATGATGTAAAAATGTGTTCTAAGTCATCATGCCCCCCTGTTGTTATTGCTTCTTGCAAGAGGCTTTCAAATTAAAGCCCAAGGTTTTGTGGAAGAAAACCTTGCTCTGATAGCATGTGAAGAGATATCCTAATATAGAAATATAAATGAAAGCATATGACAAAGCATAAACTCAAAAACACAGTTAGGGTTAGGGTAACTCACAGACAATGAACACAATGGAATCTAAATGAATAACTACATACTCAATATACAATACTCATGCAGCAAACAAACCGTACAAGAAAGAAAATTATACCCTGAACTCTCGTGTCTCGAGGACCGAGATAAAGGTACTAAGCGAAAGAGTGCGTCGTACTCCTAGCAAAGTAGCCTCCAAATATGTATGGCAACAGCAAACACAGCAGTACATGCCCGATCTGTGACAAACAAAGCAATAAAACGCAGCAGCAAAATGCCACAATAAAACACAGCAATAAAATGCAGCAGTAAAACACCACAATATAACGCAGCAGTATAACATCACAGTAAAACGCAGTAGTAAAACTGCAGCAGTAAAACGACAAGAAGTGGCACAGGCTACAAGATAGAGGCTGGAATTAGGCACTAGATGGGTGAAGAAAGCTTGGGGCACTGAGATGTCCTCCGCGAACGGGGTGTGAACAGTGAAGTTCTAGCACCTAAAACTGTGCTTCATTTCCATTAAACTAGAAGTGTTCATAGTCCTAATCTCACATGGTCATAGCTGCCAACCCTTTGATGCCTAATGGCAATTCTTTAGAAAGCATCCTTTGGTGCCTAGTGGCAAGGTTCAAACATGATGGAGCAACCAAGGACACTACAAATCCAAGGGAGTCAGTGTGATTGACCTATATAGGATAGAATCATGCAAGCATCAACTGCATGCTTTAAAACAAAGGTCAATGGATACACCCAGCATGATGCATCAAAAGGTGTGGTATGATCGCAAACAGAGCTGAATGGTGCTACATAGAGTCAAACAAATGCAAGCAACAGCAATGGTTAAAAGGGACCAAAGGCAAGCATAGCAAAAGGGGCCTGAGCTACACAACTGAGCAGAGGTAAGATAAGATGGCCTTCACCAAACAATCCACATGCTTTCAGCATCACATCACTTTTTAGTTTTAATCTGCAGGTCTAAGGGTATAAGATAATTTCATCAAGGCAAGTCCCTGCCATCAGGTAGTTTCTTTCTGAACTTCAAATCTACAATCTTTCTGAACCTTGAACCCCAGTTTCTCTGCCTTTGATTCTCATCTTCTCACCTTCAGACTAGATGTATGGCATTGAAATAGAACTCCTACTAACATTAACCAGATTTAAAAATTCTCCTTGTCTTTAGCTTCCCACACCCATTCCTCCCATCCATCCCTCCCACATGCTTACTATTGTTTGACATAAGTGATTACATACACAGTTGTTAATATACATCTAGTTCAACTGAACAGTTCAGAAAATGTAGATTTATTGAGCTCACCTTCGTCTACTCTATTGCAGAAATCATCAGCATCAGATTCTGAACCAGATGGTGCCCTTTCTCCTTTGTGCATTCTTGCACCTTCTATCATCGATCTTTCATCAATCTGCTTACTGGCAAATCCCTAGCATTTCAAAAACTCGACATCCTTTACTTTTGTAAAAAGAAAACAAGAAAGAAACATCAACCACAGATTAACAAGTCCCCGCACATACAAATGATGGTGTAAATTCTCTCAAATAATGCCAAGGCCAACAACTAGTATGGATGTGTAATTAGATTCATGTCTAGTAAATAATTGTGTTTGTAAATATAGGAGAAAGACAAGAATGCTGGCTTGCAAACGTAACGAGGGAAATATGAACTGCATTTTCAAAAAAACACTGTTAGAGGGTGATATATGCGTCATTCATGATCCCAAAGTCAAAAGATTGAACCCTAGATTGAGAAATGACACTTTCATTTTGCTAGCACTGCTCCTATTAAGCAAATCAAAGAAGAGAAAACACACATAATTTATCAAAATAAATGCCAGAAAATGTTCTAAGTGATTCATACATTCCATGAGGATCTGCTTCAGTACTTTTACCAACATTAAGAAAAGCAATGAATCCATTCATTCATACAGAGAAGAATATGTGAAGGGAAAAGACTGATAAAGAACCCTTGCCTAAGCATGGACCTACATATATGACAAAGATAAAAATAACCCCTTTAACAAAGGGCAACCACCTAAAGCTGTCCTCTCTTTCCTAATTCAGTAAGGCATAGGAAACATTTATAAGGAGAATATGCAGGCAAGCTGGATGAAAGCATTTCAGACATCACTAGCGAGATCATGTGATCAAAAACAAAACATATAGAGAAGAACACTATACTATTTAACAAAGGTCTCCACTACTTGTGAGAGTGTAGGTCTTTTAACTTAACAGTGTAGGCACATCTTTACCCATCTAGGTTTATCATTTGTATCTGTACCTCAAAAGGATAACCTTTGATGCACTTATGTGACCAGGCATGAAGTTCTCTAGCTCTCTTCAGTTGTAGGGGGCTGGCTGCCCTTGTTCTATAAGTTCAACCCTTTTTTTTTAAAGGCAACATACACAGGCATACCCTTCAGAACGCTGACATACACCTTGAGGCCGAATTCTTGTTCGCTACTTCCAGAAAATTCAGAAGCTATCCTTTGTGAATCTCTTAAACACCTGCTTCTGCTGTTCTCATACCAATCAAGTATAGACCAAATTCGTTTTCTAAAATTCAGAAGAAAGTGTTTGATCTTAATAGCCAAGAATTGACCTATAGCAAGTCCATCTGGTCAAACTCAAATGATCCCATGCACTGACCAAATTTGGCACATTTCCAAAAATGCAGTACTAAAAACAAAGCTGCACAACCTCTTATTACACTAGGATTTAGATGTACCTGCTGCCAGAGCATCATAACCGTAAAGCTATTGAGGTTCCCACCATTTCAAATAATATCAAGAATTTTCTTGCTAATCTGAGTCATTCAAGCTCAGGAAGTGACTACTTCATGGTGGAAGCACATCAAACCAGCAATTGCTATACACTTGAGTACAAGCTCTTGACACATGAATTCAATAAAGCAAGGACTTGAAACATAACTCCCACGCACAAGATGTAATGCATCAACTCTAACAAAGAATTCACCAGATCACAAAAGGAAAGTTAAAGTAGAGAGAAGAGAGGACCATCATAGCAAAGATAAAAGCTGTGAAAAAATTTGAGAGCCTAATACAATTTTAGTATGCTGGTCTAATGTGATCAAACTTACCAAAATAGCATCTAAGTCAGCCTGTGATTTTCCTTTCAGGACCTTTCCATACTCTCTGTTCTTGTATCTGCAAAATCCATGCAATGCAAAAGTATAAAATTTTAAAGAGAGGTATGGTTATATAGAACCGAATGAGTTCTTCATTCTAAACCCTTGCAGAGATCCTTTACAATAAGACTAATGAAGTTCGATCAAACTAACCTTCCTTGAGGACGTGTAGCCTTCTTTATCCGTGCCTTACTGTCACCAGAACCACCTCCCTCCCTCTGCCCTTCCTTCTGATCTGCATCTGTTGAAAGTGGAGATGACAGTTGTATGTATTAAATTGAAACACAAGGTTATGCCAATCCTATTACAACCTTAATATTGGCAGAAGTGATGCTCTCATTCCATAGATCAGCAAGAAGCATCCCATCCATGAAACATTTTGTTGCGGGCTGAACTTCACCCCCCTAGGCAGGTCATGGGTGAAACAGGTGAATGATATATTTGGAATTCATATATGCATAATGCATCATGCAATTGAGTTGGAAATCCAGATTTATAACCGCCAAGAAGTTTCAATAAAAGAGTTATCAGATTGAAATATAAATTTAACAGCAAAGTAACATAAAAATAAACATCCCGAATTTCCTGAAGACCTAAAACACATCATAAATTTTTCTGAAAATCTAAAAGTTACATCTGCTGCACTATGCACTTCCCTAGTGAACAGTAATGTCATCAAAGTGATAGTTCAAAATTTCAAAGTCAAGACTAACGACTCAAGGGTCAACACCTTAGGTTCTCACTTCTCAGTAATATGATTAGCCACGCAGTCTTTTCACAAAAAAAGGGTTCTAAATTCGAGATCCAATACAATTTACAAATTTACTAAAAACTCACACAAATTAAGCAGCCCAAAGTGATGACTCCTGAGTCAAAAAAACTGTTTTTTTTCTTTCCAAGTGAAGCAGCCAAGGCAGTGAAACATTCCCCTACTGAAAGCTGTTCCACAATGTCAGCTTGGGTGACCAGCCTCCTAGCTTTGAAGTTATTGAATAGTAACAATTGGAATCCACGGAATCTAAACTAATTGTTTACATGAGGTTAACAAATGTCCAGACCAATACCTTGCTTATCATTATCAGCGGCAATCTGTAGACAAAACCAAAAATATTGTGAGAAGAGGTGTGTTTGAATAAAATCATCCTAGGCCAAAGAATATTACAGGTAAGTTTAAAGAGAAAGCAAAGGTTAAGAAAAAAATCAACAACTTGACACAATTGAATGACCAATGTTAGAAGCTCACCACTTTAAGATTCTTCAAAATGTTGTCAAATACAGTGGTATTGAAAATCCAATTGCTGGCAGCTTTCTGCTGTGCATCAACACCTATACCTGATTTGGAAGCAAACACATTGCCACATCAAGACATTACACTACAACATTCACAACTATCTGTATGCATGCAAAACTATAAATAAGTAAATCCATGAGCTCTTTCACCCAAAAAAATTTCAATTTTGTTTATTTTTTAGTGTTTATATGAACTTGCTTTTTATCCAGGGGTGCTCACTCACATGTAAAGATCAGTAACATCTTTCTTAATAGTTCACTAGTTTGTTCTAGTGCTGTGAAGATATGTCAGAATTTACACTAAGGAAACACAGCATGTATGACCGAGACTGAAACACAAAGACTCAAACAGAAACAAGCAAAACTCAAATCCTAAATGCAAAATGCAAAATGCAAATACTCAAAACTCAAACACAAAGAGAAAAAACTCTGAAGCGAATGAATGCTGTAAATGAATGTAAGAGTGTACAGAATGCCCAAGGGCAAAGCAATACAATGTCAAAGAGTGACATCCACCAAAGATGGATCCCAAGTGTTGTGATCACCAATTGGAGTGTGGAAATCACTAGACGTTGAATACCAAAGTGTCAAGAAACTGAGGTGACAACAGGAGAGGTGTTTCCTGATGCAGACGGCTGCTGGACAGCAAAAAAACACGTGCTGCAGTAGTCACCTGGTGGGAGAGATGGCAGCAACTTGTTGCTTGGCACCAGATGCTAAAAACACAAGCTAATCAAATGCTATGATGACGCAACAAATGGAGATCTCCAAACAACAGGGCGCTGGCTGCTGCCTAGGGCTGAATAGTGATGGGATGCAGTTGGTGATAACTGGACAACAAATGGTAGGTGGTTGATGGCTGAAATCTGCACAGTAGAGTGAGAAACCTGCACAAAAGGATAAGGCTGAATGGTGGGCAACCTATTTAATATAGATATTTGAAGGGTGCCCCAAAAATTAGGGCTTTGGAGAACCACTGAAACTCTCGAACCGCATGCCAAATTTGCATTTTTCATTAATTAAGCGTGTTTTGGCGTTGTTTAAAAATGCTACTCACCTATAAAGTATGTTTTAGCTCAACATCCCCTCTTAGGCCCAAAACTGAGCCTAAAAGGGAAGGGTAACAATATTTACCCCAAGGTGTTCCACCCCAAAGCGGCCAAGGCATCAGACAAAGGGTATACATCAGCTGCCTAGTGGCTTACCAAGACTGCAAAGGTGATGGTTAACTTAGCAAGAAGTCCAAGTAGTCACCCTAGAGAGGACAGGGCATCGAACAAAGGATACTCCTCTGCTGCCAAGTGACCTACCAAGCCTTACAAATGTGAATGAAACCACATTGAACTTTCTCTTTTTTCTTCTTTTCTTTTTCGGGTCTAAGACTTTTGGGCATACAATCTCTTCCCCAGTCTTTTGGATTGTACACCCAACCACTTGAGAACGTCGATGACAAGGGAAAGGGTGATGAAGTATCAAGGGAAGAAGGATGGTGGTGTAATCAATCAAAGGAAACAACTTAGGATCCATCCAATGATGCTTTGCACAATGGGATGCATAGCATGCTACATGCTGAAGAATGCCCATGAAGCAAGTGTCACTTGAACAGTATCCCTTGTGGAAAAATTGTTTATTTGCAAATTACCCTAGTACAAAGATGATGAAATCATGCAATGCATAAAGAAAGGTACAACAGGAGGGGAAGCCCGATGTCGAAGACAAATGTCGAAACCTATAGAATACCAAGAAGGGTAGGAACCCCCTCTCAACCTCAATGTCGATGCTGAAGAAGGAAGAGAAGCCTAAGGATGTCGGTCTTCATGTGGTGTTGAGAATCATCTGGATGAAGATGATGAAGCATCCCTACCGGAAAAGCAAGGATAGAAAACTCACCATGATAGCATCAAGGGAGATATTGCATGATCCGCCCCACAAGGGAAAGCCTCCATGCTAGTAGAATAGTAAAACTCCAAGTAGATGAAACCATGAAAGGAACGGCGCGCATCTCCTATCTCCAGCTTAGCAAGGACTAGTGCAAGCCTATATATTAGCCCTATATTGAAATACAAAACCCTGAAAAAGAGATCAAAATCTACAAGCACAGAGATGAGTAGTGAGATGCTCCAAAAAACAAAACTGAAAATAAAAGAAAGCAAAGCTAAGTGCAATGAAATGAGATAAGCGTGTAGCAAAAGTCTGAAAAGGAAAAGACTAAGTGTGTGGCCACCATCGCATACGACAAGGTGGAAAAGTGATTCTAGAAGGTGCAGTGGATATCCTAGGAATGGATGCGTAAAGTGCAATAGATGAGCCACTAGCAAACCAATCAGCCAATCCTTCACGAATATTGAAGAAGATAGGCTACTAAGGCTGACTTAACTGCGTGCCACGTGTCCAATAGCCACAAGGGCGAATGGAGCAAATTGTGTGGTAATGGGAGGCGTAGCCCCACTAGATTGGCCAATCAAAGTGAAGGCAATCAACAGTAATCTACGTTGGTTTCCCAGGAGAAAGACCTTGGACCTTGGTATGACACTCCTCATCCACATGGTCTGATCTCTGGCAATGCGTGAAAAACCTTTTTTTTTAGGAATTTGCTACCAAAGGAATCGTCTTTCTTTGGTTTCGTCAAACAAAGTGATGTCACCCTTGTTTTGGCTTACCTTCACATCTTGCGAGTTCTTACCACTAGTGGTTTTCCCTACTGAAGAAGAGAACCAATCCTCGCACCTCTAAATAGACGTGTGTGGAGAACTTCTTATAGACTTCATCATGCAACCTCGCATAACACAAGTACTGGCACTCCAACTCATAGAAGGTCGGCAATCTAGGGAGTCAGATAATGTGCTGGATAAAATGGAAGTATTTGTCGGGCAACTTGTTCAAAAAGAATGTGACCTGATTATTGTCTGACTTTGGGGTGCCAATAGTAGCAAACTCATCAAGTAACCACCGATATTTGGTCAACTTGACTTTCAGATCATCCCTTTCCTTAATGGAAAACTCCTAGGACTCAAAATCGAGATTGATACGTCGAGTGCGATCTCGAGCCACATACCCATCAATGAGATGACTCCAACGCTCAAATGCTAGGGAAAAATGTTGTAATTGAGACTGGAACTCAAGAAGCAACCCTTGCATTAACTCAACATTGGATGTAGCATTACAAGCTCTTCATTGACGAATGTGATGAAGGCGAGCTAATCAAGGGTTCGGGCAAAGACTCATGGTAACCACATGAGGAGCCTAAGGTGGAGGAATAGAGACACAAGGAGCAAAAGATAAAAATTCCTACGTAGGAGTAACCCAAAGAATGTGTGACAACAATCCATAAGCAGAGGATGGACATCCTTGCGTTTGAAAGGTCGTGTGGAGGGGTTTGTGAGTGTTTCGAGGTAGCAAGAAAGATTCTCAACACAACCGTCCTAGACTAGATGGATGTGGTAAAGTGGGGGTATGTGGAAAATACAATGTTAAAAGGGTGGCGTTCCCCCTAACGATGCACCAAGAGATGGAGTGAATGGAGAATAGATAGCTGGTGGAATGGAAAAAGAGAAAGTGTTAGGAGCAAAGATGAAAGATCCAACCCCTATTGTGCTTTGAGTGAAGTGGAATGTAATCCAAGATTTTAAAATGAGAATGTGGGTAGATCAAAATGTAGAGAAAATTGTTGGGATGGGAGAGAGTTGAGAAATGTGGTTTACTCTCTTAAATAAAACATATGGTAGAGATATACCTGATGAAGGATATCTACTTCAAGAGCCTCCTCTATTAAAGTAAGCATACTAAAAACCATCCAAATCCTACGCACCAAAAGTAAAAACAGAAGAGGGTTTTAGCTCATAAGACTTAAGAGGGTTATATGAACCTAACACAAGTCTGGTTGTGATGAAGGAGATGGATTGCTCAACAAGCTGAATGTCATGATCTCTCCAAGATCAAGATCAAGGAGATCGCTAGTCTCACCAATCAATCTAGACATAGTAGTAGCACTCATAGGATGAGTGGAAACTGAACTGTACGTAATATGCAAGTACTCCTCAAACACTACATCTATAAGATTACCAAAACGAGAAGTAGGATTCGAAGAAGGTACCTGAGACATTATAAGTCAGAATTGAGTCATGTGTGACTCTTGCACAAAGACTAGCTTTCACAATCTGCAAGATACTCTTTAGAATAGCACTGGCTCTAAAACCATGTGAAGATATGCTAGGGTCAGCACTGAGAAAACACAGCATGTACGACCAAGACTGAAACACAAAGACTCAGACAAAGACAAGAAAAACAATAACCCTAAACGCAAAATACAACACAAAACGTAAAACATAAAAACTCAAACTCAAATAT